>NW_022440882.1:0-6324 GCF_009761245.1 Sapajus apella
AAATAAATTCTGTGATTGCACTGCCATTTATGTTGGACATTTCCTGAGACTCTGTGTCTGCTCTTGAAACTACAGAAATGAAGCAAATAAAAAGGTAATCATTGTTAAGGACAGTGCAAACCATTTTTCTCTAAAAACTGCCATCCAAAATGAATTTTAGCGTAATCTTACTTTGTATTTCTACTAAGCCATTATTGATTGCACTTGCCTTTATGTTAAGTTACTACCACAGCCCGTGGTGGTGGCTCACGCCTGTAATCCCAGCACTTTGGGAGGCTGAGGCAGTTGGCTTGCTTGCAGTCAGGAATTCGAGACCAGCCTGGCCAACATGTGAAATCCCGTATCTACCAAAACTGCAAAAATTACCTGGGTGTGCTGGTAGGCACCTATAATCCCAGCTATTTGGAAAGCTGAGGCAGGAGAATCACTTGAACCTGGGAGACAGAGGTCGCTGGGAGGCAGAGATTGCAGTGAGCAGAGATTGTGCCACTGCACTCCAGCCTCAGCGATAAGAGCAAAACTCCACCGCAAAAAAAAGAAAAAAAAAAAAAAAATTTATGATCACATTACTCCCTCTATACTTTGTCTCACACCTGTAACTCTACCTACACCCACATCCATTTCTATATGTTCAACTGAGCTACAGATCTTCTATCTCTCCACATTAATTTTTGCTCTTAATTTCTACTTAACGTAAAAAGCACAGACTAAAAGTTACAGTTTTGTAAATCATTTATCACCGCACTCCTCACTTACCTGAGACTGAATTATTCCCTTTCTGCTCTGCGTTTGCAGCATACCCTATAAACTTATATAGTCTTTAGTACATTACATCATCATATTAACATGTCTACTTTTTATATATTACTTCTTCAAAGGGAAGGCAAAGTCCAGTTTATTATTGTTGTGTGACTACTCATCACAGATTTATACACTGAAGTTTAAAGAAAACAAGAAAAGGTAGTATAAGCATGAAAAAATGAATGTATTTTATTCACTTCTGTATCTTCATATAGCTTTGCATGATGGCAAGTACTAAGAATTAAGTGCTTTTTAACATTTTTAAATAGCATTTCAAATTTTGTATTTTAAATGTGATTTCTTGGGAAACTTGTTAATTGAGCAAATTCACAGTTTGTTTCAGAAAGTCTTATGTTGGGTACTGAGATTTTCATATGTAACATTTATCCAATTATCCATTGGATTCTAATGCATGTTCCCAGATCACATCTTATAATGGCACAATCACTATTTCTCAATAAACATATATGATAAATACATAAATAAGAATTTGTAAAACAAATGAATTGTCCTACAGTATTTTAAAGATGATCATAGTAGCGACTTAAAGTCTTTATTTAAAAAAATCAGTTTGGCATGGTTAGTATTTCAGCTATTAAGCTCTTGTATCAAACATGAGGTGTCAGAATTCTCTATGGTTTGTGTTTCTCTTCACATCACTACTAGTGCTGAATCCCCTCTTCCTTTCTCTCAAAACATTTTTACTTTTTCCCTATCTTTCACACTTACAATGGTTTTCTGTACTTACAATTTTCTCAATTCTTTTTTCATTTTAAAATGAGACCACACTTACTTGACTATAAGTTTCAGGTTGACAATCAAGGTTTTCTTTGCTGCTGGATCTCTCTACCCAGAACAGTAAGTACGCAATGCATAATTGCCAAATATAATAATTACAGTTATCACTAGCATATGTAGATCTTTTTAGTATTTCCTTATTCATTTGTTTGTTTGTTTACCAGAGACACGGTCTCCCTCTGTCACCCAGGCTGGAGTGCAATAGCACAATCATAGCTCACTATAACCACTAACTCCTGGGCTCAAGTAATCACCTGTCTCAGCCTCACGAGTAGGTGGGGATGGGACTACAGGCATGTGCCACCACATCCTGCTAATTTTGGGGGAGAATGGGGATTGAGGGTGTATAGAAAGGGGTGTCACTATGTTGCCCAAACTGGTCTCAAACTCCTGGGCTCAAGCAACCTCCCTCCTCAGCCTCTCAGAATGCTGGGATTACAAGGTGTGAGGTACTCACCTGGCTGGAACTTTAACCATATACCATGTTGTAGCCTTAAGCTCTTTGCATACTTACTAGGTTTAGTGCTCACAAAATCCTATGTGAGAGATCCTATCATTCTCCTCACATTGCCAGTGAGAGAATGAAGTATGGTGGTCAAATAATTGGACCAAGCTCAACTGCTGGTGGATACAGGGTCTGAGATGAGAACTTATGATTATGACTGGGAAACTCTTTTACTATTGCTTTCTGAAACATCAACTGTGTTATGAAATTCTTCATATATAGGCCTAGAAGGCCTTAAGATAGATGATGATAGGAACAGCTGGGGGCAAAGACAATCATGCACTCTTATATAGTGCAGCATGAAAAACAAAATTGTGCCACGTGCATTCTACCTACAGTTAGGCATGTGCACTGGATGCATGACTCATAACTCCGCATAACCTGTATCTAAAGTAATCTAGGGAATATCACATGTAAACACAGTAACAAATCTTGATACTAGGAGTATGTCTAGAGTTGTGTACTACATCAATGCTGCTACGATCTAAATCTTTGCATGTGGAAGAGTCACTTCATTTTTCCATTTGAAAATGGTGACAATAAAGTCTTCTCCACCCTCCTTTCAAGTCACTCTGAACATCGACTTAGATATTTATAAAACAAGACTTATACTCAACATGTTGCTTTATTAGACACTGCAGATACAGAAATGAAGACGTTCTCAGAAATTCCTGCCCTTCTACATTCTTTCTAGTGAACAGAGACTGATAGAATGGTCAATAAATGGCGTACCCATTAGCAAATAGAAAGATCAAGGAAGATCTCACTTTAAAGGTGACCCTTCTTAGCAACAAACGTAAGATGGAAGACATCAAGGTATAAGGCCGTTTTAGAAAGGGTGTTCCTGGACGCATGAAGATCAGATGCATAAAGAGCAGTGGTCTTGTTTTGGAAGGATTACTGATGTGTCTGTGTGTGTGAGTGCGCATAGAGCTCTTACAGACAAGCACAGAAAATCCAGCTGAGATGTTTCCTAAAACACAAACGTTTACTTCATCGAATATGTGTTTCGTCTCTACCTATGACTTTTCCAAGGATATTCTGGGGCTTTCCTGGAGAACAGGATTTGGTGGTTATTTGTAGCTACTCTTCAAGAGGCATTTAGGAGAAAATATTCAGAAAAAAAAGTATTTTGTATGGCAGCAGCAAAGTGACACAGGAGGTATTTTCATGTTTCTTTACATCCATGAAGCCCCAAAGAGAGGATCAATAATGTTTACAGGAATAGACAAAATTGGGTATAAAAAGATCAAAATGTGAAAATTTGAGACTAAAATAAAAAACCCATTCCGAAACTGTCCTTGAGGGTTTCATTTACTGGAGGACATGTTGCTTACATGTCACTTATGTGATTTTAAACAGTTTTGTCTTCCAGATTCCAACACTTGTGTCAGATCCAGAAATATCCTATTGAATTAGAGCAGAGGCACTCAAGAGGGGATAGGAGCAAAAATGACAAGGAATAGAATGTGTGATACAGGAAAACAGCCACGGCAGGTCTGGCTGCCTGTAAATTGTCAGAGTAAAAGAGGAACGCCTTCGGAAAAAGGAACATCTGAATTGAACAGTTTTCTTCCCAGTTAGGTACTACTTGATGGAAGAAAAACCAGCAGAGGAGTAGCTCAAGGACTGGAGATAGTTACAAGTTGTAAAACTTAGAACTGGGAGAAGCTGCATACTATACTGAGCTCAACTTTAAGTAAAAATATAAAAAATCCTTGTTCAAAAGTTACTAGGAATTTGAATACCGTGACAGCAGAGCATGCTTGTTTGTATGTTACATGAATTTCTTGAAAATCCAATGAAACTGTGACTTCTGAGCCAAGATAAACGTACATACTCAAAATCTTACCTCCCAAATATAAGGGGCTCATAGATTTCCTGCACTGAAGTATATGAACTCTTTCATTAGAATAAGCCTCCTCCTGCATCTAAAAATAGCCTTCAAATTTTGTGTAATAAATGAATTGTTTGCCTTTTTCAGTGTTTTGCACCAGTGATAGTTTTGCAAAATACTGACCAGGAAGATTAAAGAAAATTTCAGTAAGTCTGAAGTCAGAGAAATTAACTGAGTGACAAACTCTACTCCTAGAAACAAAACAAAACCAAAAGACCACATATACATATTTTTAAGAAACAGTGTACCAAAGTTAAATTTGTCTTACAGGTATACAAAGGAAAATATAATGTTGACAATTTATGCTTGTAAAGCTAGAGATAAGCAATATGCTTGAGATGAAATTAGAAACATAAGAATTAGTGACTTTTTAATAAGCAACCTTCAAGGTAATAAAATCTGAATAAAGTAGGAAGGTAATGAATACTTGTTATAGCTGACCTTACTCATTACACATAGCAAATGACAGAAGACATATCTTCTCTCGGGGATAAAAATCAAGATTCCTGTTCTTCACTGATTTTCAAAGTCAAAGAAAATGTGATATTTAAGAATGGTACATATACATTATTTATGGGACTCTGTTTAAAACTTTAGAATAATTTCCTCTTGACTAAAAATAAAGGAGGTTAAAAACAAGGACTTACCTGTGGTTCTGAAACACACTTATGTCTCAGTCTTTGATTAAGGAATGTTCTTGGTACCCTTCCAAGCTGTAAAATGCAGCACTGTTTATATCAGGATGAGAGACTTGGGTCTTTCTCTTAAAGCAAATCTCAGAGGGACTGAGTAGTAGCAACAGTGAATATTACATCTGGAATCATCCCTCTTGAGTTTAATTGGAGCACTTTGATAGCAGGCTTCCTGATCCCAAAGTGTTCCAGTTAGATTTGAAATTTATCAGTGTCTGTCCTATGTTCTCTGTAGGGGCCACACGGAACTTTTGAATTCCTCTTTTTTTTCTTTTGGTGTGATAATAACATTTCACATGAGGTCTATCCTATAAATAGTTGTTATTTTAATAATTTTGTCTTTTAGTAAGTATTCTAAAAATCTGAATGATTTGTACACTTTAATTACACATTAGTGTATTTTGAATTTGTCTGTACACTTACTTTTATTAGTGAATTTTTTACCTTCAAATGTTACCATGTTACACATTAGTGTCCTTTTTTTCAAATTAAAGAACTACTTTTAGCATTTTTTATAAGACAGGTCTGGTACTGATTAATTTTCTCAGTGTTTATTTGGGAAAAGATTGCTCCTTCTTGCCTGAAGTTTAGCTTTGCTGGGTACATTATCCTTTGTTGGCATTTTTTTTTTTTTTTTTGCCTTTGGTGCTTTAAATATCTCAACCCCCCTTACTACTGTCCTTTACGGTTACTGATGAGAAATCTACTACCAGTCATACAGAATTCTTTTGTATATTATTTGCTTCTAGTTTCCTGATACTTCTAGTTTCCTGCTACTTCTAGTTTCCTGATCCTCCCCTTGTCCTTGGCCATTGAGAGTTTTATCATTATATTCCTTCGGGTAGTTTTATTAGGGTTGAGTCTGATTGATTATCTTTGCACTTCCAATATCTGAGTATTTACATCTTTTCAAAGTTTGGAAAGTTTTATGTTATTATTTATTTGAATAAGTATTCTACTCCTTTCTTGCTTTCTACTCCCTCCTGAATGCCAATAACTCTTATATTTGCTTTTTGGGTGTGATTTTATAGACTCATAAGATTTTTTCTTTTATTTTCATTCATTTTCTTTCTTTTACCTTTTCCAGAATTGATAGTTTTTATTATAAACAGCTAGGCTGTCATAGACATTCAAACCACAACAACCCCATCTTCAGTGAAGGCTAGGAAAAAAATGAGTATTTCCTGGGCTGCATTTCCAAAAAGTCCCTCTCCTCTGGAATTTATGGTTAAAGGAACAGACTGATAACATTTTAAACTGTCTGAGACTTAGGAGTGTTCTGAAATCCCAATATCTTGAGAACAGAAGCATTTCTAATTTTGTTTTAAACATAATAATATTGATTCTTGCAAAATATGGTACTTAAGAAAATTAATCCTTTCTCAAAAACCCATGTAGTGGAGCACATCTCCCCAGGATCTTTCTTTATCTCTACATAAACAAGCATTGTACATTGTACCTAGGGTGAGAGTGTTCCTCCTCTTACTTTTGGGAATGCCCTACTCTGCCTGTGGAGTAGCTATTCTTTTACACTTTGCTTTCTTCATAAACTTGTTTTTGCTTCGCTCTATGGACTCACCCGGAACCTGTGTGTGTGTGTGTGTGTGTGTGTGTGTGTGTGTGTGTGTGTG
>NW_022440883.1:0-3841 GCF_009761245.1 Sapajus apella
AAATAATGGCAGGGCACAGTGGCTCATGCTTGCAATCCCAGCACTCTCGGAGGCTGAGGCAGGTGGACCACCTAAGGTCAGGAATTTGAGACCAGCCTGGCCAACATGGTGAAACCCTGTCTCTACTAAAAATACAAAAATTAGCCAGGTGTGGTGGCAGGTGCCTGTAATTTAGGCTACTCAGTAGGATGAGGCAGCAGAATCATTTGAACTCTGGAGATGGAAGTTTTCAGTGAGCCGATATTGCACCACTGCACTCCAGCCTGGGTGACAAGAGCAAAACTTTGTCTCAATAATAATAATAATGGTAAATATTTCTTGAGGTAAAATACAAAAATGTTGACAACTCTGCTCCACTTCCTAAAATCCTTCAGAAATTTTTACAATTCCTCTGAAACTCTGTGAGCCAGCAATTCAAGATATTTCATTGCTTTTAAGTAGTTCAGAACTGGAACTGTGTATTGGCACATTTTCTAGCTTTCAGAGGATAAAAATAATGTTTATCAGCATGGGGATATCGTTGCTTATTCAATTACCCCCAAGCTAAGTTGACCTACATTTTCTTTTTTCTTTTCTTTCCTCCTTTTTTTGTTTTTTGAGACAGAGTCTTGCTCTGTCCTCCACGCTGGAGTGCAGTGGCATGATCATGACTCTCTGCAGCCTCCTCCTCCTGGGTTTAAGCAATTCTCGTCCCTCAGCCTCCTGAGTAGCTGGGACTACAGGCACACACCACCATGCCTGCCTATTTTTATATTTTTAGTAGAGGTGGGGTTTCACCATGTTGTCCAGGCTGGTCTTAAACTCCTGACCTCAGACAATCTGCCTGTCTTGGCCTCCCAAAGTGCTGGGATTACAGGCATGAGCCACTGTGCCCAGCTGACCTAAATTTTCCAATGAGGAACAATTTCTATTATACATTGAGTGGAACATCACTAATACAATACATATTACCATCATCATTATAATTTATAAAAATAATGTTGATTGATTTTCACTTTTAGGGAGATAGACTTTTCCCTGAGTAAAACTGAAAACCTTGGACACTATATATAAAACAAACATAAAGTGACTCTGAAAACTGAATTGGGACTAAGGGTCAGTTCTCTATTTTTTGTTTTCATTTCACATATCTCAGATTTGGAACTGAAGAAGTTGGTAAACTGGAAATACCAATGGGTGCAGATGCAAAAAGCTCCAATAAAAACCCTGTTCTTGTTAGAGAATGGGCAGTTTAGCAAGACTGGAAACTAGAGACAATAACTGCTTTACATCAGCCAAAACACAGCAGAATAAAACTGTGGCCACACCCTACCCATACCAGCAAAGCCTCAACTAAGAGCCTAGACTGCCACTCACTCTAGGCTGCAGTGAGGCACTTGGAATCCCTTGCTAAAGTGGTATCAGAAAAGGCTCAGTAGGGAGCTGAGACTTTTGTTCTCTTCCCCTCAAGCAGTAATGAACCCACTTCCCCAACCCGGTTTGTACCCCACCCCCCATGATGTCAGTAGACATCACTTGGAAAGCTTACTTTGCCTTAATGAGATACCAGGGCAATCCCCCTCATATGGTTTGGCTGTGTCTCCACACAAATCTCATCTTAAATTGTAGCTTCTATAATTCTCATGTCTTGTGGGAGGGACCCTGTGGGAGGTAATTGAATTATGAGGTGGCGTCTTCTTGTGCTGTTCTCCTGATAGTGAATAAGTCTCATGAGATCTGATGATCTTATAAGGGGAAACGCCTTTCACTTCATTCTTATTCTCTCTGACCTTGCACTATGTAAGACATGCCCTTCCCCTTCTGCTATGATTGTCAGGCCTCCCCAGCCACATGGTACTGTGAGCCCATTAAATCTCTTTTCCGTTACATATTACTCAGTCTCAGGTGTGTCGTTATTAGCAGTATGAAAATGGACCTGCTCCTAGTCAGATCTTCCCATCCTTTTCCTCCCATCCATGTGGTGTTAGTAACGAAGGACTCCAACCGTTCAGGCAGGAATATAGCAGCGGAGATAAAAACAAACACAAAGCAAGTGGAAGAAAAGAAAGGAAAAATAAAGAGTGGAAATCAATGAAACTGAAGTAAAAACAGTAGAGACCTATTCTTGAAATAAAGAACTGGTTGCTTGCAAAGGTTAACACAGTTGAAACCTCTAGTAAGGCAATGAAAAAAAGAGAGACAACACAAATTACCAATTTCAGAAATGAGACAGGAACATCACTACAGATCCTATGTACATCAAATGAATAATCAGGGAATGCTACAAAAATTCAATACATATATGTTTGGCAATTTAGATGAAAGGGACTAATTTCTCAAAAAATGCAAACTGCGATAACTTATCAAACATGAAATTGAAAATGTAAATAACCCTATAACTAACAAGGAAATCAGATTTATAATTGATAAAGCAATTTTTCAGGCCCAGATGGTTTCACTGGAGAATTCTACCAAATATTTAAAGAATTGCTAACACTGCTACTACATAATTTCTTTCAGAAAATCAAAGAGAATACTTCTCAATTCATTTTTGAAGCTAATAACTCCATTACAAAAGTAGAAAACTAGACACTAATATCCCTCATGAATATAAATACAAAACTCCTTAATAAAATATAGTTACGTGATGCACAGCAATGTTTCAGTGAACAACAGACTGCACATATGACAGTCATCCCATAAGTTCATAGTACCAAATTTTTACTTTACCTTTTCTATGTTTTGAAACACCAATACTTAGCAATATGCTGTAATTGCCTACAGTGTTCTTTACAGTAACATGCTATACAGGTTTGTGGCCTAGGAGCAATCGGCTATACCATATGGCCTAGATGTGTAGGAGACTTCATTATCTAGTTGTGTAAATAGTCTCTATGAAGTTTGCACAACCAAATTTCCTAATATCACATTTTTTAAGAATATATGTCTGTCACTAAATGACATATGACTGTATCAGCAAATGGAATTCAGCATTGTGTAAAAGAAGTTACACACTATGACTAAGTAGGCTTTATCCCAGTGATGCAAAACTAGTTCAATATCAAAAAGTCGATCAATATGATCTTTCCCATATTAAGAGGTAAAGAGGAACAATCACATGATCATGGCAATTAGTTCTTAAGAAGGATTTAACAGAATTTAATACCCATTTGTGATGAAAACTCTGAGAATTCTGGGAAATGAGGCTAAACTTCTCAGTCTTGATAAACAGCACCTACAAAATGCTTTCAGCTAACCTTATACTTAATGGTTAAAGACTGGATGCTTTCTCTCAAAGTCTGGGAAACAAATGTGTCTGCTCTCACCACTCTTATTTCACAAAGTGCTAGAAATATAATTTTAAAAAATTAAATACAGATCAGAAATAAAGAAATAAGACAGTCCCATTTGCCAATGACATGATTGTCTACCTATAAAATTCCAAAGAAGCTACGAAAAACCACTTTTATAAACCTGGTAATTAAGTTCAGCATGTTGAGTATAATTTAAATATATAAAAAGCAATTGTATTTCTAAATGCTACTAATGAATATGAGGGCAACAAAATTAAAAATACAATATCACTTAAATTCACTCAAAATAAAATGGTTAAGTATAAATCTAATAAAACATTTATAACACTGGTATGAAGAAGACTGCAAAACACTGACAGCAGAAATCAAGAAAATCTAAACAAATGGAGGGATGTACTGTGTTTGTGTATTGGGAAAATCAAAGAGTATAGCTGTCAATTCTCCTCAAACGAATATGCAGGTTTAATCCAACCCCTATCACTATCCCGGCAATACCTTTGGTAGATATAAATACTACTAGTATAAGTCTATATGGAAAGTAAAAAAAA
>NW_022440883.1:3851-6324 GCF_009761245.1 Sapajus apella
GAATTTTCAGCAAATGGAATTCACCATTGTATAAAAGAAGGTATACACTATGACTAAGTAGGCTTTATCCCAGCTACTTGGGAGCCTGAGGCAGGAGAATCGCTTGAACCTGAGAGGTGGAGGTGTGCAGTGAGCTGAGATCATGCCATTGCACTCCAGCCCGGGCAACAAGAACAAAACTAGGGAAAAAAAAATGAAAAAAAGAAAAGGGCAAAAGACAGCACCCTGAATGAACTCTTACCAAATAAGATATACAGATAGCATATGACAAGATGTTCAACATATGTCATAAGAAAATTACAAATTAAAACAATGTAATATCACTACACATATATTAAAATGGCCAAAATTCATATCACTGACAACATCAAATGCTGGTGAGGATGTAGAGCAAAAAGAATTCTAATTCATTGCTGATAGGAGTACAAAAATAGTGTCATCACTTTGGAAGACTGGTATTTCCTTTTCTTTCTTTCTTTTTTTAAAACAGAGTCTTGCTCTGTCACCAGGCTGGAGTGTAGTGGTGCAATCTTGTCTCACCAGAACCTCTACCTCCCAGGTTCAAGCGATTCCCCGCCTCAGCCTCCCAAGACAGGCAGTTTCTTAGAAAGGTAAACATACTTTTAACATATGATCCAGAAATTGTGCTCCTTGGTATTTAACCAAATGAATTAAAAAACCTTATGTCCACACAAAAATCTGTACTTGCATTTTTTATAGCAGCGTTATCAGCAATTGCCAGAACTTGGAAGCGACCATGTCTCTCAGTAGGTGAAATTGTGGTACATCTAGACAGTGGAATATTACTCAGCACTAAAAGGAAATGGGCCATCAAGTCCTGACAAGACACAGAGGAAACCTAAATGCATATTAGTAAGTAAAAGAAGCTAAACTGAAAAGGTTATATACTTTGTGATTCCAACTACAAGACATTCTGGAGAAATCATAACTATGGAGACAGTAAAAAGTTCCATGGCTGTCAAGGGTTAAGAGGTGGGGTGGAGAAATAAATGGAGCACAGAGAATTTTTAGGGCAGTGAAATTATAAAGTGATAATGCATGTCATTATATTTGTGTTACTATACTTTTATACAGCACCAATGACGAATGCATTCATTATACTTCTGTTACTATACCTTTGTCCAACACCAAGAGTAAACCCCAGTGTAAACCCTGGACTCCGAGTGATAACAATGTGTCAGTGTAGGTTCATTGACTGTAACAAATATTTCACTGTGATGTAGAATATCAATAGTGGGGGAGGGTGTACATGTGAGGGGATAGGAGATACACGGAAATTCTCTGTACTTTCTTATTTTCTCTGTGAACCTAAAATTTCTCTAAGAAATAAAGTTTATTAATGGAAAAATATACAAGATATCATATAAACTTCTCAGAATTACTAAAATATAAAAGAGTGACAAGACCGAATGTTAACAAGGCTGCAGAGAAACTGGATAATTCATACATTGCTGGTGGGAATACGGAATGGTACAGACACTCTGGAAAACAGTTTGGCAGTTAAAGAACTAAACGTACAACTACCATATTCACTGTCAATTGCACTCCTGGGCATTTATCTCAGAGAAATGAAGACTTATATTCACCCAAAAACCTGTGCATACTTACCTGGCAGGGGAGATTCCATGATTACGAAGGTGGTTTTCCCAGGGCGAGGCTTATCCATTGCACTCCGGATGTGCTGACCCCTGCGATTTCCCCAAATGTGGGAAACTCAACTGCATAATTTGTGGCAGTGGGGGACTGTGTTCGTGCTTTCCCCTAAAAAAAAAAAAAAAAGAAAAGAAAAGAATTTAAAAACTGTGCATAAATGTTCAGAACAGTTATATTTATAATCTCTCTAAACTGGAAATTACCCAGACATCCTTTAACAGGTGATTGATTAAACAAACAGTAGAACATCCATACCATGGGATACTACTCAGCAATAAAAAGGAAGGAAATATGAACACATGCCACAATCTGGTTGACTCGCCACATAATTTTGCTGGATGAAAACATCCTAAAAAGTAACATACTTTATAATTCCACTTATATAACATTATCAAAATGGCAAAATTATAAAATAGAGAATACATTAGTGGTTGGCAATAAAGGAGAGGGTGGAAGTGGAAGGAAGTGGTTGTGGTTATATTTGGCAGCATGAGGGATCCTTGTGGTGATAGAAATATTCCGTATCTTAACAGTGTCAATGTCAACATCCTGGTTGTGATATTGTACTGTAGTTTTGCAAAATGTCAGCAATGGGGAAAACAGGGAATAGAACCTCTCTGTACTATTTCTTTCAATTGCATGTGAATATACAATTATCTCAAAATAAATAATTTCACTAAAAAGTAACCTGGATCCTGAAGACATTAAAGCAAAAAGTGTTTCACAACTAAGAATCTCAATAGTAAAAGGCATCAGAGCACCTGCATCAACAAACGTAGAGGAATCAAAATTTGTGAGC
>NW_022440884.1:0-6323 GCF_009761245.1 Sapajus apella
GAATTTTGTCAAAGGCCTTCTCTGCATCAATTGAGATAATCATGTGGTTTTTGTCTTTGGTTCTGTTTATGTGGTGAATTACGTTTATAGACTTGCGTATGTTGAACCAGCCTTGCATCCCCGGGATGAAGCCTACTTGATCATGGTGGATAAGCTTTTTGATGTGCTGTTGCAATCGGCTTGTCAGTATTTTATTGAAGATTTTTGCATCTATGTTCATCATAGATATTGGCCTGTAGTTTTCTTTTCTTGTTGAGTCTCTGCCAGGTTTTGGAATCAGGATGATGTTGGTCTCATAAAATGATTTGGGAAGAATTCCCTCTTTTTGTATTGTTTGGAATAGTTTCAGAAGAAATGGTACCAGCTCCTCTTTGTATGTCTGGTAGAATTCAGCTGTGAACCCATCTGGACCTGGGCTTTTTTTGGGTGGTAAGCTCTTAATTGCTGCCTCAACTTCAGACCTAGTTATGGGTCTGTTCAGGGTTTCGGCTTCTTCCTGGTTTAGGCTTGGCAGGAGGCATGCGTCCAGGAATTTATCCATTTCTTCCAGGTTTATTAGTTTGTGTGCATAGAGTTTTTTGTAATAATCTCTGATGATGGTTTGAATTTCTGTGGAATCTGTGGTGATATCCCCTTGATCGTTTTTTATTGCATCTATTTGGTTATTCTCTCTTTTCTTTTTTATTAATCTGGCTAGTGGTCTGTCTATTTTGTTGATCTTTTCAAAAAATCAGCTCCTGGATTTATTGATTTTTTGAAGGGTTTTTTGTGTCTCTATCTCCTTCAGTTCTGCTCTGATCTTAGCTATTTCTTGTCTTCTGCTAGACTTTGAGTTTTTTTGATCTTGCTCCTCTAGCTCTTTCAGTTTTGACGATAGGGTGTCAATTTTTGATCTCTCCTTGTTTCTCATGTGGGCACTTATTGCTATATATTTTCCTCTAGAGACTGCTTTAAATGTGTCCCAAAGATTCTGGTATGTTGTGTCTTCATTCTCGTTGGTTTCGAAGAACATCTTTATTTCTGCCTTCATTTCATTGTTTATCCAGTCAACATTCAAGAGCAAGTTGTTCAGTTTCCATGAATCTGTGCGGTTCTGAGTTAGTTTTGGAATTCTGAGTTCTAACTTGATTGCACTGTGGTCTGAGAGACTGTTTGTTACGATTTCCGTTCTTTTGCATTTGCTGAGGAGTGATTTACTCCCAATTATGTGGTCAATTTTAGAGTATTTGTGATGTGGTGCTGTGAAGAATGTATATTCTGTGGATTTGGGGTGGAGAGTTCTGTAAATGTCTATTAGGTTTGCTTGGTCCAGGTCTGAGTTCAAGTCCTGGATATCCTTGTTAATTTTCTGTCTGGTTGATCTGTCTAATGTTGACAATGGGGTGTTAAAGTCTCCCACTATTATTGTGTGGGAGTCTAAGTCTCTTTGTAAGTCATTAAGAACTTGCCTTATGTATCTGGGTGCTCCTGTATTGGGTGCATATATATTTAGGATCGTTAGCTCTTCTTGTTGCATTGATCCTTTTACCATTATGTAATGTCCCTCTTTGTCTCTTATGATCTTTGTTGCTTTAAAGTCTAATTTATCAGAGATGAGAATTGCAACTCCTGCTTTTTTTTGCTCTCCATTTGCTTGGTAAATCTTCCTCCATCCCTTTATTTTGAGCCTTTGTGTATCCTTGCATGTGAGATGGGTTTCCTGGATACAGCACACCGATGGGTTTTGGCTTTTTATCCAATTTGCCAGTCTGTGTCTTTTGATTGGGGCATTTAGTCCATTTACATTTAGGGTTAATATTGTTATGTGTGAATTTGATACTGCCATTGCGGTGCTAGCTGGCTGTTTTGCCCTTTAGTTGAGCTGGTACTTGTTCCTTTATATGTGTAGAGCCTCTTTCAGGAGCTCTTGTAGAGCTGGCCTGGTGGTGACGAAATCTCTGAGTACTTGCATGTTCCCAAAGGATTTTATTTTTCCTTCACTTATGAAGCTTAGTTTGGCTGGATAGGAGATTCTGGGTTGAAAGTTCTTTTCTTTAAGGATGTTGAATATTGGCCCCCATTCTCTTCTGGCTTGTAGGGTTTCTGCTGAGAGATCTGCTGTGAGTCTGATGGGCTTCCCTTTATGGGTAACCCGACCTTTCTCTCTGGCTGCCCTTAGTATTTTCTCCTTCATTTCGACCCTGGTGAATCTGACGATTACGTGCCTTGGGGTTGCTCTTCTTGACGAATATCTTTGTGGTGTTCTCTGTATTTCCTGGACTTGAATGTTTGCCTGCCTTGCTAGGTTGGGGAAGTTTTCCTGGATAATATCCTGAAGAGTATTTTCCAGCTTGGATTCATTCTCTTCGTCGCATTCAGGTACGCCTATCAAACGTAGATTAGGTCTTTTCACATAGTCCCACATTTCTTGGAGACTTTGTTCATTCCTTTTTACCCTTTTTTCTCCAGTCTTGCCTTCCCGTTTTATTTCATTGAGTTGATCTTCAACCTCTGATATCCTTTCTTCTGCTTGGTCCATTCGGCTGTTGATACTTGTGCATGCTTCACGAAGTTCTCGTGTTGCATTTTTCAGCTCCATCAATTCACTTATATTCCTTTCTATTTTGTCCATTCTTGTTAGCATTTCGTCAAATCTTTTTTCAAGGTTCTTAGTTTCTTTGCATTTGGTTAGAACATGTTCTTTAAGTTCACAGAAGTTTCTTACTACCCACCTTCTGAATTCTGATTCTGTCATTTCATCACACTCGTTCTCCATCCAACCTTGTTCCCTTGCTGGTGAGGAGTTGTGATCCCTTTTAGGAGGAGAGGTGTTCTGGTTTCGGGTGTTTTCATCCTTTTTGCGCCGGTTTCTTCCCATCCTTAAGGATTTATCCACCTGTCGACTTTGTAGTTGCTGGCTTTCAGATTGGGTCTCAAATCTTTAAGATTGACGTTCTGTTTGTTGATGATGAGGTTATTTCTGCTTCTTGGTTTTCCTTCTGACAGTCTGGCCCCTCTGCTGTAGGTCTGCTGAGGTTCACTCCAGGCCCTGCTTGCCTGGGGTTCACCTGCAGCAGCTGTTGAACAGCAAGTGTTGTTACCAGATTTCTTCTTCTGCTATCTTTGTCCCAGAAGGATACCCGCCTAGTGTCAATCTGATCTCTCTTTTATGAGGTGTCTTTTTGGATATATAGGGGTCAGGGAGCTGCTTGAGGAGACGGTCTTTTCTTTATAGGAGCTCAAATGGTGAGTTGTGAGCTCTGTTGTTGTTCATTCAGAGCTGCTGGGCAGGTACTTTTAGGTCTGCTGCAGCTGAACTCATAAACTGCTTTTTGTTCCCAGGTGCTCTGTCCCAGGGATTTAGGGCTTTATTTATGAGTTTCCGTTATGCTGCCGCCTTCTTTTTTTTTTTTTTTCCTTCAGACCTGCCCAGCCCAGCAAGGAGGCAGCCTAGTCACTGTCGGCCTATGGCAGCTTTGCTGAGCTGCTGTGGGCTGAGCCCCGCTGCCGAGTGAACTTTCCTGCAGTCCTGATTATATGGGTGTAGTTAGAACTGCTTTGGCGATGGTGGGCCGCCTCTGTTGGGGCGGAGTCTCTGCTGTGGCGGGTTGCCTTGGCAACGACGGGCTGCCTCAGCAATGGCGGGCTGCCTCGGTAATGGCGGACGCCCCTCCCCCACAGAGCTGGACCGTCCAGGGTTCAGCTGCGCTTTCTGTGAAACTCTCAGTCCAGAGTTTCTGGTTGCTGTTCTTTTGTGGGGGTGGGGCCAGCCGAGCCTGATCACCTGGCTCCCTGCCTCAGAGCCTTTTTTAATTTGGTGTTCCAGTCGCCTGTTGAAGAGGCGCCGGGGTCTGTTTGTTTTCCCCTGCGGCCGCTCACTGCGCTGGCTTAAACAGCAGCACTGAGGTTTGTGGCGCTTTTTTTTTTTTTTCTGCCCTGGAATCTACTGTCCTGGTTCTCTGCTCAGTTCCCTTTTTGAACCAGTGTATGGGCGACTTCCCGTGGCTCCAATCGCCAGCCTAAAGGGCCCCAAGACCGGTGTATTTTGTACAGAGAACCGCGGCTCCGGGGCGCCGACAAAGCAGCCGCGCGGGGCAAAGCAGCGGCGCTGGCCTGCACAGCCGCGCTGGCCGAAACAGCAGCGCTGGCGACCGTGGAGCTCCTCTGCCCGGTTATTTCCTAGTCTGTGGGCAATAAAAACGCGGCGTCCACTCACCCTCTGCGCTTTCGCTGGGAGCTGCAATCCTGAGCTGTTCCTAAACGGCCATCTTGGATCGGATCTCAGATTTAGTTTTAAAATCGCGTGTAAACCACAGGAGAAACGTCTCTTTCAAACTGCTCTGCTGTTTTTGGTTCACCTTAGGAAGTAGCATCTATGTTTAGATTCAGCGAGTTACAAACAGGTTTCCTCTAAAATCTGCGTTTGGATATTCCTTAGTGAATGAGAGTATAGGGTGTAATGAGAAATGTCTGGCTCTAAAACAAAAACGGAGCTATGTAGCTGAATGATTGTCAAGGTGTATATTCAAGATGTAGAGTGAAATATATGTGTCAATGCAGCAGTTCAGAAAACCTTTCTTTGGAGAATCTGGAAAGAGATATTTCCAGCCATAAACAGGCTCATAAGAATTAGCGGTAAGATCACGTCTAAACCACAGGAGAAACGTCTTTCAATCTGCTCTGCTCTTTGTTCGTTGACCTTAGAAAGTTGCATCTATGTTTCGATTCAGCGAGTGAGAAACACGTCTCTTCTAAAAGCTGCGGGTCAATATTCCTGAGTGAACGGGAGTATAGGGTGTAATGAGAAATATCGGGCTCTAAAACAACAACGGAGCTATGTAGCAGAATGATTGTCAAGGTGTATATTAAACTTACAGAGTTAAACAATTGTGTGAATGCAGCAGTTCACTAACCCTTTCTTTGGAGAATCTGGAAAGAGATATTTACAGCCATATACAGGCTCCTAAGAATTAGCTTTAAGATGGCCTCTAAATCACAGGAGAAACGTCTCTTTAAACTGCTCCACTGTGTGTTCGTTCACCTTTGGAAGTTGCATCTATGTTTAGATTCAGCGAGTTAGAAACACGTTTCTCCAAATAGCGGCATTTGGATATTCTTGAATGAATGGGAGTATGGGGTGTAATGAGAAATATCGGGCTCTAAAACAAAAACGGAGCTATGCAGCTGAATGATTGTCAAGGTGTATATTCAACATACAGAGTGAGACAGATGTGTGAATGTAGCAGTTCAGAAAACCTTTCTTTGGAGAATTCGGAAAGAGATATTTCCAGCCTAAACAGGCTCATAAGAATTAGCTTTAAGATCGCGTAAAAACCGCAGAAGAAACGTCCCTTTCAAACTGCTCTTCTGTGTGTTCGTTGACCTAGGAAGTTGCATCTATGTTTTGAATCAGTGACTTAGAAACACGTTTGTTCTCAAAACTGCGTGTCGATATTCTTGAGTGAATGGGAGTATAGGGTGTAATGAGAAATATCTGACTCTAAAACAAAAGCGGAGCTATGTAGCAGAATGATTGTCAAGGCGTATACTAAACTTACAAAGGTAAACCATTGTGTAAATGTAGAAGTTCACTAACCCTTTCTTTGGAGAATCTGGAAAGAGATATTTCCAGCCATATACAGGCTCTTATGAATTAGTGGTAAGATCGCGTCTAAACAACAGGAGAATCGTCTCTTTCAAATTGCTCTCTTATGTGCTCGTTCACCTTCGGAATTTGCATCTATGTTTAGATTCAGCGAGTTAGAAACACGTTTCTTCTAAAAGCTGCTTTCGTATATTCCTGAGTGAATGGGAGTATAGGGTGTAATGAGAAATATCTGGCTCTTAAACAAAAACGGAGATATGTAGCAAAATGATTGTCAAGGTGTGTGTTCAACTTACAGAATTAAACAGATGTGTGAATGTAGCAGTTCAGAAACACTTTCTTTGCAGAATCAGGAAAGAGATAATTCCAGCCATATGCACACTCATAAGATTTAGCTTTAAGATCACTTCTAAACCATAGGAGAAACGTCTGTTTCAAACTGCTCTGCTGTGTGTTCGTTGACCTTAGGAAGTTACATCTATGTTTCGATTCAGCGAGTTAGAAACACGTTTCTTCTAAAACTGCGTGTCGATATTCTTGAGTGAATTGGAGTATACAGTTTAATGAGAAATATCTGGCTCTAAAACAAAAACGGAGCTATGTAGCAGAATGATTGTCAAGGTTTATGTTCAACTTACAGAGATAAACAGACGTGTGAATGTAGCAGTTCAGAAACAGATTCTTTGGAGAATCTGGAAAGAGATAATTCCAGCCATATACAGGCTCATATGATTTAGCG
>NW_022440885.1:0-3157 GCF_009761245.1 Sapajus apella
GCCCGGCCTGATAATGGCATTTAACTGAAGCTTGCAAGTCAAAGATTGGTGCAGCTGGCCATGCCCATACTGGGTGCTGGGAACACAGTGGTGCTTGCCTGGAGCCCTGGGGATGATGGCATCCAGGGGTACTGCTTAGTTCTATGCCCTGCACATGCCTTGCTGTGTACTAGGTATCCTAAACATTTTACATGAAACATCTCCGTTAATCTGCACACTGACATTGGGAGTTAGATGCAATCTACATGATATAGACTCCCATTTTTCAGGTGATGAAACGGGTGTTCAAGGGAGTTTCAAGGCTGTACCCAGGGTCACCTTGGTTGTTAGAGCCAGGATTTAAACTTGGGGTGAGTCCAGGAGACTTTTTTGGGAGGAAGGTGCTCAGGTTGCCCTGACCCTGTTTCCTTTGACCCCGGGGCTTCCCATAGCTGGGATTAGGAGACTCCAGGATCCACATGGTCTCACTGATTCTTGCTCTTCCTTGGCCAGAGATATGGTTTCTGTCCTCAGTAGTTCCACCTCTAAAATGGGAGGGAGCTGAATGATTGATCCTCAGAGGCTGAGATGATGGGTAAGGGTTCTGGAGCCCTTCTATCTGGAATCCCCAGTAGCCCCTGTGGTCCAGTGTTCTCTTTCCTTCCCACCCCCAGGTGAGAGCCCCCACAGAACACATTGAGAGGCTGTGTGTTGTGGCTCTCCCCTTTAATCCTAGTACTTTGGAAGGTCGAGACAGGAGGATCACTTGAGGCCAGGAGTTTAAGACCAGCCTGGGCAACATAGCAAGACCCAGTCTCTAAACAAAATTTAAAAACTAGCTATGGGCTGGGTGCCACTGTCTTATGCCTGTAATCCCAGCACTTTGGGAGACCAAGGCAGGTAGATCACTTGAGGTTAGGAGTTCGAGACCAGCCTGGTCAACTTGGTGAAACCCCATCTCTACTAAAAATACAAAAATTAGCTGGGCATGGTGGCGCACGCCTATAATCCCTGCTACTTGGGAGGCTGAGGCACGAGAATCACTTGAATCTGGGAGGTGGAGGTTGCAGTGAGCCGAGATCACGCCACTGCACTCCAGCCTGGGTGACAGAGTGAGACTTCGTCTCAAAAAATAAAATAAAAATAACTAGCTGGTAGGCTGAGGCAGGAGGATTGCTTGAGTCCAGGAGTTTGAAGCTGCAGTCACCTGTTACTGCACCACCAGACTCCAGCCTGGGCAACAGAGTGAGATCCTGTCTCTGAAAAATAAAAGGCACCTAGAAAGAGCTGATTCAGGTGTGAGCTGAACCCGAGTACAGCCGTGTATTCTTATCTCATGTAAAATTGTCCTCCACTGGATTCTGCTGCAGCCCGTCTGCAAATAAAATACATTGAGCCGTCTGTAGCTACCTGGTAAGGCTGCAGGCCTCACACTCCTCTGATCACAGCCTCTATTAGGAAACAGATTTTACATCATGATCACCCTGTACCTGCCTTTCCAGATGTGTATCATACAGAAACAAAAGTTGCACAAAACGAGACTTGCCTTTCCCTGGTGCAAACACACTTGGAAATTTTCTATTCTATTCTGTCAAAAAATCTCCATCTAAACAGGTCAGGGGGTGAGGAATAGAATGAGCGTTATGTGAGAAAGGGCTTCCCCAAGACTTTCTCCTCCAAAACACTTCTGAGTATCCCAAAGCTAATAAATCCCAAGCTAATAAATCATACACTTCAAAAGGGTAGGGTGGGTGGCTAACTTTTTCTTTCGTTTTTGTTTTGTTTTGTTTTTTTTGAGACGGAGTCTCACTCCGTTGCACAGGCTGGAGTGCAGTGGCGCAATCTCACTGCAACTTCTGCCTCCTGGGTTCAAGTAATTCTCCGGCCTCAGCCTCCTGAGTAGCTGGGATTACAGGCACGCGCCACCATGCCCAGCTAATTTTTGTATTTTTAGTAGATTTCACCATGTTGGCCAGGCCGGTCTCGAATTCCTGACCTTGTGATCCACCTGCCTCGGCCTCCCAAAGTGTTGGGATTACAGGCGTGAGCCACCATGCATGGCCCTTGTTTTTGTGTTTTTTTAGAGACACAGTCTTACTCTGTTGCCCAGCCTGGAGTGCAGTGGTGCCATCATAGCTCACTGCAGCCTTGACCTCCTGGGCTAAGGTGGTCCTCCTGCCTCAGCCTTCAAAGTAGCTGGGACCACAGGTGCATACCATCAAAGTTAATTTTTAAATTTTTTATACAATGGATGCTGGGTACAGTGGCTCACACCTGTAATCCCAGCACTTTGGGAGGCCGAGGTGGGCCAATCACTTGAGCTTAGGAATTCAAGACCAGCCT
The DNA here is from genome assembly GCF_009761245.1 of Sapajus apella. Taxonomy (NCBI): domain Eukaryota; kingdom Metazoa; phylum Chordata; class Mammalia; order Primates; family Cebidae; genus Sapajus; species Sapajus apella. Next base: position 2,323 of record NW_022440885.1, read on the forward strand.
GGGCAACATGGTGAAATCCCATCTCTATCAAAATAAAAATAAAAAAAAAATTAGGTATGGTGGTACGCACGTGTAGTCCCAGCTACTCAGGAGGCTGAGGCAGGAGAATTGTTTGAACCCGGGAGGTGGAGGTTGCAGTGAGTGGAGATGATACCACTGCACTTCAGCCTGTGCAACAGAGTGAGATCCTGTCTTAAAAAAATTGTTTTGTATAGTTGGGTCTTGCTGTTCTGCCAGGCTGGGCTCAAGTAATCCTTGTCCCTTCATTTCCCAAAGTGATAGGATTACAGGCATGAGCCATTGCACCCAGTGCCAACCTTTTCTGTACAGGGCTAGCTAGTAAATCGTTTTGGCTTTATGGGCCATCCAGACTCTGTCTCAACTACATAACTATGCCACTGTAGCTGGAAAGCAGCCACAGATAATAGAGAAATAAAGGAGTGTAGCTGTATGCCAATACATTTGAGAAGCAGTCTCGCTCTGTAACCAGGCTGCAGTGCAACGGCAGGATCTCGGCTCACTGAAACCTCCACCTCCTAGGTTCAAGTGATTCTCCGGCCTCAGCCTCCCTAGTAGCTGGGACTACAGATACGCACCACCACACCCAGCTAATTTTTGTATTTTTAGTAGAGACGGGGCTTCACCATGTTGACCAGGATGGTCTCGATCTCTTGACCTCGTGATCCACCCGCCTCGGCCTCCCACAGTGCTGGGATTACAGGCTTGAGCCACCGTGCCTGGCCAATAAAATTTTTTTGATTGACACTGAAATGAACCTTTCATGTAAATTTCACAGGTCACAAAATAATACCTTTTTAATTTTTTTTTTTTTTTT
>NW_022440885.1:3257-6322 GCF_009761245.1 Sapajus apella
ATTTTTTTTTTTTTTTGAGACGGAGTTTCGCTCTTGTTACCCAGGCTGGAGTGCAATGGCGCGATCTCGGCTCACCGCAACCTCCGCCTCCTGGGTTCAGGCAATTCTCCTGCCTCAACCTCCTGAGTAGCTGGGATTACAGGCACGCGCCACCATGCCCAGCTGATTTTTTGTATTTTTAGTAGAGACGGGGTTTCACCATGTTGACCAGGATGGTCTCGATCTCTTGACCTCGAGATCCACCCGCCTCGGCCTCCCAAAGTGCTGGGATTACAGGCGTGAGCCACCGCGCCCGGCCTCCTTTTTGATTTTTCAATCATTTGAAAATGTAAACATGATTCTTAGCTTATGGGACACATGATAGAAGACAGTGGGCTGAACTTCACCCACAGGCAAACAGGGTTTATTTCTTGCGTTCTTTTTTTTTGAGACAAAGTCTCTGTCACCCAGGTTGGAGTGCAGTGGCACGATCTCGGCCCACTGCAGCCTCCGCCTCCCAGGTTCAAGCAATTCTCCTGCCTCAGCCTCCAGAGTAGCAGAGATTACAGGCGCCTGCCACCATGCCCAGCTAATTTGTTGTATTTCTAGTAGAGATGGGGTTTCACCATGCTGGCCAGGCTGTTCTTGAACTCCTGACCTCAGGTGAGCCACCTGCCTCGGCCCCTCAAAGTGCTTGATTACAGGCAACAGTCACTGCATCCTGCCAGGATTTATTTTTTAATCAGAGATAATTTCCATAGACCACAAGGTTTATATATAAAGTCATCCCTGAGTAATTTGTAATTGTTATAAATGAAGTGGATACTATAATGTTCTCACCCATGTGTGTAGGGCTGGATATATGCTGGTGAATTAGCATGATAAAAACTGAATATAGTCTGGGTATGGTGGTTCATGCCTGTAATCCCAGCACTTTGGGAGGCTGAGGCAGGCAGATCAGCTGAGGACAGGAGTTCGAGACCAGCCTGACTAACATAGTGAAACTCTGTCTCTACTAAAAATACAAAAATTAGCTGGGCATAGTGGCAGGCACCTGTAATCCCATCTACTCAGGAGACTGAGACAGGAGAATCACTTGAACCCAGGAGACAGATGTTGTAGTGGGCTAAGATCGTGCCATTGCACTCCAGCCCGTGTGAAAGAGGGAGACTCCGTCTAAAAGAAAGAAACATTAATAAAAAGTGAAATATAAGCTGGCAAAATAGTTAAAGAGGCTGCTGATCTAGGACTGTAAACAAAAGAAAATACGTGGCAGAAAAAATTTAAAAACCTATTGTCATTTATTTCATCATTATCTACTTATGCATCATGACTCACAGTTAGAAAAAACTTCTCTGAAAAAGAATCTTTCTTCTCACCCAGGCTGGAATGCAGTGGTGCAATCTCGGCTCACTGCAACCTCCACCTACTAGGTTCAAGAGATTCTCCTGCCTCAGCCTCCCGAGTAGCTGGGACTACAGGCGTGCACAATCATGCCTGGCTATTTTTTCTATTTTTGGCAGAGACAGGGTTTCATCATGTTGCCCAGGCTGCCCTCAAACTGCTGACCTCAGCCTCCCAAAGTGCTAGGATTATAGGCGTGAGCCACCACACCCGGCCTGCTTTCTTGCTGCTCTGTTTGTAAGGATGCAGAGCCCAGCCACTCGTGATCAGGGTCACAGAGGCAGAAAACACCCAAAGACTCAACACGTAGGCGTTGGGTTTTGAAAGATGAATAGGAGTTTGCCAAGTAGGGTAGGAGTTTGGGGAAGGAGAGTAGAAGAGGGGAAAAAGATGTGCTCAGTTCTGGAAGTCAAAGAGGAGCTGGTCAGATTGAGAAAGCAGAAAGTATGTTTCTGGCTAAAATGTGGGGAGAGATGAAGACAGTAACCATTTGCATGCTTGGTTAGAATGTTGGAAATGTATCCTGTGTTCATTGATGGACTCATTCATTTATTCAAACAAAATGCTATAAAACAACTTTTGCTGGATGATTCTGGGATTCCAGAGAGGCTCAGTGCCCCCAGGTTGTAAGAGATTCAGAATGAGAAACAGATTTCTTCAGCCCCATGGTTAGCCTGAGGCAGAGGGGAAGGAGGTACCAGAGGTGGGGTGTCAGAGGGATGGGGCATAAGGCCTCTGCTTGTCAAATGCGGAAAGAACATCAACAGTATTCTGGGGGCCAAGTGTGGTGGCTTGCCCCTGTAATCCCAGCACTTTGGGAGGCCGAGGCAGGAGGATCACTTGGAACTCAGGAGTTTCAGACCAGCCTGGGCAATATAGTGAGACCCCGTCTTTACAAAAAATTAAAAAAAAAAAATTGGCTGAGCATGGCGGTGCACACTTGTGGTCCCAGCTACTCCAGAGGCTGAGGCAGAAGGATTGCTTGAGCCCAGGAGTTCAAGGCTGCAGCGAGCTATGATCGCACCACTCCACTCCAGCCTGAGTGACAGAACCAGACCCGGCCTCAAAACAAAACAAAAACCAAACTCAACAACAACAAAAAAAACCAAACAATACCATGGAAACCAAGTCTTAAAGAATGAGTAGATGTCCCCCGAGGCTCTGGATTTTGTTTATTCGTTTTAGTGACAGGGTCTTGCTCTGTTGCCCTGGCTGGAGTACCATGGTGTGATTATAGCCCACTGCAGCCTTGAACCCCCAGGCTCCAGCGATCCTCCTGCCTCAGACCCTGCAGTAGCTGGGATTACAGGCGTGAGCCACCACGCCCAGCTAATTTGTTTTCTATTTTTAATAGAGATGGAGTTTTACCATGTTGATCAGGCTGGTCTCGAACTCCTGACCTTGAGTGATCCACCCACCTCAGCCTCCCAAAGTACTGGGATGTCAGGCATGAGCCGCCGTGCCCGGCCAAGGTCTTGAGGTGGAACAGCACAGCCTGGAAGGAAGTAGTGAGCGGCCTGAAGTGGAGCCCAGGCTGTTGGTTGGGGAGAGACTGAGGGTGAAAGGACTAGAGAGGTTTCCAGGGGCCAAATGGGGAATGTCAGGCTGAGGACTGTGTGCTCTGTCCTGAGAGCCTTGGGGAGCCATGGGTAGCATTTTTTTTTTTTTTTTTTTTTTTTTTT
>NW_022440886.1:0-6322 GCF_009761245.1 Sapajus apella
TCTAGCAGAATGGTTGTCAAGCTGTACAATCTTCTTACAGAGTTAAACTGACGTGTGTGTGCAATAGTTCAGAAATCCTTTCATTGGAGAATCTGGAAACAGATATTTCCAGCCATAAAGAGGCTTATAAGAACTAGCAGTAAGACTGCGTTTAAAACACAGGAGAAACGTTTAGTTGGAACTGCTCTGCTTTGTGTTGGTTCACCTTAGGAAGTTGCATCTATGTTTAGAATCAGCGAATTAGAAACACCTTTTTTCTAAAAGCAGCGTTTGGAAATTCCAGGGTGAAAGAGCCTGCCGGCCGTAATCAGAAACATCTTGCTCTAAAACAAAAACGCAGCTATCTAGCAGAATGGTTGTCAAGTTGTAAAATCATCTTATGGAGATAAATTGATGTGTGTGTGTAGAGGTTCTGAAATATTTTCTTCGGATAATCTGGAAACACATATTTCCAGACTGACACAGGCATATGAGAACTAACAGTAAAAGTGCCTTTAAAAGACTGGAGAAACATCTACTTCAAACTACTCTTCTTTGTGTTCGTTCACCTTAGGAAGTTGCATCTATGTTTAGATTCAGCGAGTTAGAAACACATTTCTTCTAAAACCTGCGTTTGGATAATCCAGAATGACTGAGACTAAAGGCGGTAATGAGAAATATCTTGCTCTAAAACAAAAATGCAGCTATCTAGCAGAATGGTTGTCAACCTGTGCAATCAACATGCAGAGTTAAACTGATTTGTGTTTGCAGCAGTTCAGAAATCCTTTGCTTCGAGAATCTGGAGACAGATATTTCCAGCCATGTACAGGTATATGAGATCTAACAGTAAGACTGTGTTTAAAACACTGGAGAAACGTCTAGTTCAAACTGCTCTGCTTTGTGTTCGTTCAACTTAGGACGTTGCAACTATGTTTAGATTCAGTGAGTTAGAAACACGTTTCTTCTAAAAGCTGCGTTTGGATATTCCAGAATGACTGAGACTAAAGGCCGTAATGAGAAATATCTTGCTCTAAAACAAAAAAGCAGCTATCTAGCACAATGGTTATCAAGCTGTAAAATCTTCTAACAGAGTTAAACTGACGTGTGAGTGCAGTAGTTCAGAAATCCTTTCGTTGGAGAATCTGGAAACAGATATTTCCAGCCTTATACAGGCATTTAAGACCTAGCGGTAAGACTGCGTTTACAACACAGGAGAAACTTCTATTTGAAACTGCACTGCTTTCTATTCGTTCACCTTAGTAAGTTACATCTATGTTTAGATTCAGCGAGTTAGAAAGACATTTCTTCTAAAAGCACCATTTGGATATTCCAGTGTGAAAGAGCCTGCAGGCTGTAATCAGAAACGTCTTGCTCTAAAACAAAAACGCAGCTATCTAGCAGAATGGTTGTCAAGTTGTAAAATCATCTTATGGAGTTAAATTGATGTGTGTGTGCAGAGGTTCTGAAATCTTTTCTTCGGATAATCTGGAAACAGATATTTCCTGCCTTACACAGGCATATGAGAACTAACAGTAAGACTGCCTTTAAAACACTGGAGAAAAGACTAGTTCAAACTGCTCTGCTTTGTGTTCGTAAACCTTAGGAAGTTGCATCTATGTTTAGATTCAGCGAGTTAGAAAGACCTTTCTTCTAAAAGCAGCATTTGGATATTTTAGTGTGATAGGGACTGCATGCCGTAATCAGAAACATGTTGCTCTAAAACAAAGACGCAGCTATCCAGCAGAATGGTTGTCAAGTTGTACAATCTTCTTACAGATTTAAACTGACGTGAGTGTGCAGTAGTTCAGAAATCCTTTTGATGGAGAATCTGGAAACAGATATTTCCAGCCTTATACAGGCATTTAAGACCTAGCAATTAGACTGCGTTTAAAACACAGGAGAAACGTGTAGTTCAAACTGCACTGTTTTCTATTCGTTCACCTTAGGAAGTTGGATCTATGTTTAGATTCAGCGAGTTAGAACCACGTTTCTTCTAAAAGCAGCATTTGGATATTCCAGGGTGAAAGAGACTGCAGGCCGTAATCAGAAACATCTTGCTCTAAAACGAAAACGCAGCTATTTAGCAGAATGGTTGTCAAGCTGTACAATCTTCTTACAGAGGTAAACGGACGTGTGTGTGCAGTAGTTCAGAAATCCTTTCGTTGGAGAATCTGGAAACAGATATTTCCAGCCTAATACAGGCATATTTGAACTAACAGTAAGACATTGTTTAAAACCCTGGAGAAAAGTCTAGTTCAAACTGCTCTGCTTTGTGTTCGTTCACCTTAGGAAGTTGCATCTATGTTTACATTGAGCGAGTTAGAAACACCTTTCTTCTAAAAGCTGCGTTTGGATATTCCAGAATGACTGAGACTAAATGCCGTAATGAGAAATATCTTGCTCTAAAACAAAAATGCAGCTATCCAGCGGAATGGTTGTCAAGATGTGTAATCAACATACAGAGTTGAACTGTTATGTGTTTGCAGCAGTTCAGAAATCCTTTGCTTCGAGAATCTGAAGACAGATATTTCCAGCCATAAACAGGCATTTGAGAACTAACAGTAAAACTGCATTTCAAACACTGGAGAAACGTCTAGTTCAAACTGCTCTTCTTTGTGTTCGGTCACCTTAGGAAGGTGCATCTATGTTTAGATTCAGTGAGTTAGAAACACGTTTCTTCTAAAAACTACGTTTGGATATTCCAGAATGACTGAGAATAAAGGCCGTAATGAGAAATATCTTGCTCCAAAACAAAAATGCAGCTATCTAGCAGAATGGTTGTCAAGCTGTGCAATCAACATACAGAGTTAAACTGAAGTGTGTTTGCAGTAGTTCATAAATCCTTTTCTTCGAGAATCTGGAGACAGATATTTCCAGCCTTATACAGGCATTTAAGACCTGGCAGTTAGACTGCGTTTAAAACACAGGAGAAACGTCTAGTTCAAACTGCACTGCTTTCTCTTCGTTCACCTTAGGAAGTGGCATCTATGTTTAGATTCAGCGAGTTAGAAACACGTTTCTTCTAAAAGCAGCATTTGGATATTCCAGTGTGAAAGAGCCTGCAGGCCGTAATCAGAAACATCTTGCTCTAAAACAAAATCGCAGCTATCTAGCAGAATGGTTGTCAAGTTGTAAAATCATCATATGGAGTTAAATTGATGTGTGTGTGCAGAGGTTCTGAAATCTTGTCTTTGGGTAATCTGGAAACAGATATTTCAAGCCTTACACCGGCATTTAAGACCTAGCAGTCAGACTGCGTTTAAAACACAGGATAAACGTCAAGTTCAAACTGCTCTGCTTTGTGTTCGTTCACCTTAGGAAGTTGCATCTATTTTTAGATTCAGCGAATTAGAAAAACTTTTCTTCTAAAATCCGCGTTTGGATATTCCAGAGTGACTGAGACTAAAGGCTGTAATGAGAAATATCTTTCTCTAAAACAAAAACGCACCTATCTAGCAGAATGGTTGTCAAGCTATCAAATCATCTTATAGATTTAAATTGATGACTGTGTGCAGAGTTTCTGAAATCTTTTCTTTGGGGAATCTGTAAGCAGATATTTCCAGCCTTACCCAGGCATTTAAGACCTAGCAGTTGGAATGCGTTTAAAACACTGAAGAAACGCCTAGTTCAAAGTGCTCTCCTTTGTGTTCGTTCACCTTAGGAAGTTGCATCTATGTTTAGATTCAGCGAGTTAGAAACACGTTTCTTCTAAAAGCTGCGTTTGGATATTCCAGAATGACTGAGACTAAAGGCAATAATGAGATATATCCTGTTCCAAAACAATACCGCCGCTATCTAGCAGAATGGTTGTCAAGGTGTGCAATCAACATACAGAGTTAAACTGACGTGTGTTTGCAGCAGTTCAGAAATCCTTTGCTTAGAGAATCTGGACACAGATATTTCCAGCCATATACAGGCATATAAGAACTAACAGTAAGACTGCGTTTAAAACACTTTAGAAACGTCTAGTTCAAACTGCTCTGCTTTGTGTTCCTTCACCACAGGAAGTTGCATACATGTTTAGCTTCAGCGAGTTAGAAACACGTTTCTTCTAAAACTGCGTTTGGGTATTCCAGAATGACGGATACTAAAGGCCGTAATGAGAAATATCTTGCTCTAAAACAAAAATGCAGTAATCTAGCAGAATGGTTGTCAAGCTGTACAATCTTCTTACAGAGCTAAACTGACGTGTGTGTGCAGTAGTTCCGAAATGCTTTTGATGGAGAATCTGGAAACAGCTATTTCCAGCCATATACAGGCTTATAAGAACTAGCAGTAAGACTGCGTTTAAAACACTGGAGAAATGTCTATTTCAAACTGCTCTGCTTTGTGTTCTTCCACTTTAGGAAGTTGCATCTATGTTTAGATTCAGCGAGTTAGAAACACGTTTCTTCTAAAAGCAGCGTTTGGATATTCCAGTGTGAAAGAGCCTGTAGGCCGTAATCAAAAACATCTTGCTCTGAAACAAAAACGCCGCTATGTAGCAGAATGGTTGTCAAGCTGTACAATCAACTGACAGAGGTAAACTGTTGTGTGTTTGCAGCAGTTCAGAAATCCTTTTCTTCGAGGATCTGGGAACATATATTTCCAGCCTTACCCAGGCATTTAAGACCTAGCAGTAAGAATGCGTTTAAAACACTGAAGAAACGTCTAGTTCAAAGTGCTCTCCTTTGTGTTCGTTCACATTAGGAAGTTGCATCTACGTTTAGATTCAGCGAGTTAGAAACACGTTTCTTCTAAAAGCTGCGTTTGGATATTCCATAATGACTGAGACTAAAGGCGCTAATGAGAAATATCTTGCTCTAAAACAAAAACGCAGCTATCTAGCAAAATGTTTGTCAAGCTGTGCAATCAACATACAGAGTTAAACTGATGTGTGTTTGCAGCATTTCAGAAATCCTTTGCTTCGAGAATCTGGAAACAGATATTTCCAGCCATATACAGGCATATGAGAACTAACAGTATGAGTGTGTTTAAAACACTGGAGAAACGTCGAGTTCAAACTGCTCTGCTTTGTGTTCGTTCACCTAGGAAGTTCCATCAATGTTTAGATTCAGCGAGTTAGAAACACGTTTCTTCTAAAAGCAGCATTTGTATATTCCAGTGTGAAAGAGCCTGCAGGACGTAATCAGAAACATCTTGCTCTAAAACAAAAACGCAGCTGTCTAGCAGAATGGTTGTCAAGTTGTAAAATCATCTTATGTAGATAAATTGATGTGTGTGTGCAGAGGTTCTGAAATCTTTTCTTTGGATAATCTGGAAACAGATATTTCCAGCCTTACACAGGCATATGAGAACTAAGACTGCGTTTAAAACACTGAAGGAACGTCTAGTTCAAACTGCTCTTCTTTGTGTTCATTCACCTTAGGAAGTTGCATCTATGTTTCGATTCAGCGAGTTAGAAAAACGTTTCTTCTAAAAGCAGCATTTGTATATTCCAGTGTGAAAGAGCCTACAGGACGTAATCAGAAACATCTTGCTCTAAAACAAAAACGCAGCTATCTAGGAGAATGGTTGTCAACCTGTGCAATCATCATACAGAGTTAAACTGATGTGTGTTTGCAGCAGTTCAGAAATTCTTTGCTTCGAGAATCTGGAGAGAGATATTTCCAGCCATATACAGGCATAGGAGAACTAACAGTAAGACTGCCTTTAAAACACTAGAGAAAAGTCTAGTTCAAACTGCTCTGCTTTGTGTTCGTACACGTTGCATCTATGTTTAGATTCAGCGAGTTAGAAAGACATTTCTTCTATAAGCAGCATTTGGATATTCCAGTGTGAAAGGGCCTGAAGGCCGTAATCAGAAACATCTTGCTCTAAAACAAAAACGCAGCTATCTAGCAGTTGTAAAATCATCTTAGGTAGTTAAATTGATGTGTGTGTGCAGAGGTTCTGAAATCTTTTCTTTGGGTAATCTGGAAACAGATATTTCCAGCCTTACACAGGCATTTAAGACCTTGCAATAAGACTGCGTTTAAAACACAGTATAAACGCCAAGTTCAAACTGCTCTGCTTTGTGTTCGTTCACCTTAGGAAGTTGCATCTATGTTTAGATTCAGCGAGTTAGAAACACGTTTCTTTTAAAAGCTGAGTTTGGATATTCCAGTGTGAAAGAGCCTTTAGGCCGTAATTAGAAACATCTTGCTCTAAAACAAAAACGGAGCTATCGAGCAGAATGGTTGTCAAGCTATACAATCAACTTACACAGTTAAACTGATGAATGTTAGCAACAGTTCAGAAACCCTTTGTTTCCAGAATCTGGAAACAGATATTTGCAGCCATATACAGGCATATGATAACTACCAGTAAGACTGCGTTTAAAACATTGGAGAAACGTCTATTT
>NW_022440887.1:0-6321 GCF_009761245.1 Sapajus apella
AAATAAATTCTGTGATTGCACTGCCATTTATGTTGGACATTTCCTGAGACTCTGTGTCTGCTCTTGAAACTACAGAAATGAAGCAAATAAAAAGGTAATCATTGTTAAGGACAGTGCAAACCATTTTTCTCTAAAAACTGCCATCCAAAATGAATTTTAGCGTAATCTTACTTTGTATTTCTACTAAGCCATTATTGATTGCACTTGCCTTTATGTTAAGTTACTACCACAGCCCGTGGTGGTGGCTCACGCCTGTAATCCCAGCACTTTGGGAGGCTGAGGCAGTTGGCTTGCTTGCAGTCAGGAATTCGAGACCAGCCTGGCCAACATGTGAAATCCCGTATCTACCAAAACTGCAAAAATTACCTGGGTGTGCTGGTAGGCACCTATAATCCCAGCTATTTGGAAAGCTGAGGCAGGAGAATCACTTGAACCTGGGAGACAGAGGTCGCTGGGAGGCAGAGATTGCAGTGAGCAGAGATTGTGCCACTGCACTCCAGCCTCAGCGATAAGAGCAAAACTCCACCGCAAAAAAAAAAAAAAAAAAAAAAAAAATTTATGATCACATTACTCCCTCTATACTTTGTCTCACACCTGTAACTCTACCTACACCCACATCCATTTCTATACATTCAACTGAGCTACAGATCTTCTATCTCTCCACATTAATTTTTGCTCTTAATTTCTACTTAACGTAAAAAGCACAGACTAAAAGTTACAGTTTTGTAAATCATTTATCACCGCACTCCTCACTTACCTGAGACTGAATTAATCCCTTTCTGCTCTGCGTTTGCAGCATACCCTATAAACTTATATAGTCTTTAGTACATTACATCATCATATTAACATGTCTACTTTTTATATATTACTTCTTCAAAGGGAAGGCAAAGTCCAGTTTATTATTGTTGTGTGACTACTCATCACAGATTTATACACTGAAGTTTAAAGAAAACAAGAAAAGGTAGTATAAGCATGAAAAAATGAATGTATTTTATTCACTTCTGTATCTTCATATAGCTTTGCATGATGGCAAGTACTAAGAATTAAGTGCTTTTTAACATTTTTAAATAGCATTTCAAATTTTGTATTTTAAATGTGATTTCTTGGGAAACTTGTTAATTGAGCAAATTCACAGTTTGTTTCAGAAAGTCTTATGTTGGGTACTGAGATTTTCATATGTAACATTTATCCAATTATCCATTGGATTCTAATGCATGTTCCCAGATCACATCTTATAATGGCACAATCACTATTTCTCAATAAACATATATGATAAATACATAAATAAGAATTTGTAAAACAAATGAATTGTCCTACAGTATTTTAAAGATGATCATAGTAGCGACTTAAAGTCTTTATTTAAAAAAATCAGTTTGGCATGGTTAGTATTTCAGCTATTAAGCTCTTGTATCAAACATGAGGTGTTAGAATTCTCTATGGTTTGTGTTTCTCTTCACATCACTACTAGTGCTGAATCCCCTCTTCCTTTCTCTCAAAACATTTTTACTTTTTCCCTATCTTTCACACTTACAATGGTTTTCTGTACTTACAATTTTCTCAATTCTTTTTTCATTTTAAAATGAGACCACACTTACTTGACTATAAGTTTCAGGTTGACAATCAAGGTTTTCTTTGCTGCTGGATCTCTCTACCCAGAACAGTAAGTACGCAATGCATAATTGCCAAATATAATAATTACAGTTATCACTAGCATATGTAGATCTTTTTAGTATTTCCTTATTCATTTGTTTGTTTGTTTACCAGAGACACGGTCTCCCTCTGTCACCCAGGCTGGAGTGCAATAGCACAATCATAGCTCACTATAACCACTAACTCCTGGGCTCAAGTAATCACCTGTCTCAGCCTCACGAGTAGGTGGGGATGGGACTACAGGCATGTGCCACCACATCCTGCTAATTTTGGGGGAGAATGGGGATTGAGGGTGTATAGAAAGGGGTGTCACTATGTTGCCCAAACTGGTCTCAAACTCCTGGGCTCAAGCAACCTCCCTCCTCAGCCTCTCAGAATGCTGGGATTACAAGGTGTGAGGTACTCACCTGGCTGGAACTTTAACCATATACCATGTTGTAGCCTTAAGCTCTTTGCATACTTACTAGGTTTAGTGCTCACAAAATCCTATGTGAGAGATCCTATCATTCTCCTCACATTGCCAGTGAGAGAATGAAGTATGGTGGTCAAATAATTGGACCAAGCTCAACTGCTGGTGGATACAGGGTCTGAGATGAGAACTTATGATTATGACTGGGAAACTCTTTTACTATTGCTTTCTGAAACATCAACTGTGTTATGAAATTCTTCATATATAGGCCTAGAAGGCCTTAAGATAGATGATGATAGGAACAGCTGGGGGCAAAGACAATCATGCACTCTTACATAGTGCAGCATGAAAAACAAAATTGTGCCACGTGCATTCTACCTACAGTTAGGCATGTGCACTGGATGCATGACTCATAACTCCGCATAACCTGTATCTAAAGTAATCTAGGGAATATCACATGTAAACACAGTAACAAATCTGGATACTAGGAGTATGTCTAGAGTCGTGTACTACATCAATGCTGCTACAATCTAAATCTTTGCATGTGGAAGAGTCACTTTATTTTTCCATTTGAAAATGGTGACAATAAAGTCTTCCCCACCCTCCTTTCAAGTCACTGTGAACATCGACTTAGATATTTGTAAAACAAGACTTATACTCAACATGTTGTGTTATTAGACACTGCAGATACAGAAATGAAGACGTTCTCAGAAATTCCTGCCCTTCTATATTCTTTCTAGTGAACAGAGACTGATAGAATGGTCAATAAATGGCGTACCCATTAGCAAATAGAAAGATCAAGGAAGACCTCACCTTAAAGGTGACCCTTCTTAGCAACAAACATAAGATGGAAGACATCAAGGTATAAGGCTGTTTTAGAAAGGGTGTTCCTGGATGCATGAAGAGCAGATGCATAAAGATCAGTGGTCTTGTTTTGAAAGGATTACTGATGTGTCTGTGTGTGTGAGTGCGCATAGAGCTCTTACAGACAAGCACAGAAAATCCAGCTGAGATGTTTCCTAAAACACAAACGTTTACTTCATCGAATATGTGTTTCGTCTCTACCTATGACTTTTCCAAGGATATTCAGGGGCTTTCCTGGAGAACAGGGTTTGGTGGTTATTTGTAGCTACTCTTCAAGAGGCGTTTAGGAGAAAATATTCAGAAAAAAAAGTATTTTGTATGGCAGCAGCAAAGTGACACAGGAGGTATTTTCATGTTTCTTTACATCCATGAAGCCCCAAAGAGAGGATCAATAATGTTTACAGGAATAGACAAAATTGGGTATAAAAAGATCAAAATGTGAAAATTTGAGACTAAAATAAAAAACCCATTCCGAAACTGTCCTTGAGGGTTTCATTTACTGGAGGACATGTTGGTTACATGTCACTTATGTGATTTTAAACAGTTTTGTCTTCCAGATTCCAACACTTGTGTCAGATCCAGAAATATCCTATTGAATTAGAGCAGAGGCACTCAAGAGGGGATAGGAGCAAAAATGACAAGGAATAGAATGTGTGATACAGGAAAAAAGCCACAGCAGGTCTGGCTGCCTGTAAATTGTCAGAGTAAAAGAGGAACGCCTTCGGAAAAAGGAACATCTGAATTGAACAGTTTTCTTCCCAGTTAGGCTCTACTTGATGGAAGAAAAACCAGCAGAGGAGTAGCTCAAGGACTGGAGATAGTTACAAGTTGTAAAACTTAGAACTGGGAGAAGCTGCATACTATACTGAGCTCAACTTTAAGTAAAAATATAAAAAATCCTTGTTCAAAAGTTACTAGGAATTTGAATACCGTGACAGCAGAGCATGCTTGTTTGTATGTTACATGAATTTCTTGAAAATCCAATGAAACTGTGACTTCTGAGCCAAGATAAACGTACATACTCAAAATCTTACCTTCCAAATATAAGGGGCTCATAGATTTCCTGCACTGAAGTATATGAACTCTTTCATTAGAATAAGCCTCCTCCTGCATCTAAAAATAGCCTTCAAATTTTCTGTAATAAATGAATTGTTTGCCTTTTTCAGTGTTTTGCACCAGTGATAGTTTTGTAAAATACTGACCAGGAAGATTAAAGAAAATTTCAGTAAGTCTGAAGTCAGAGAAATTAACTGAGTGACAAACTCTACTCCTAGAAACAAAACAAAACCAAAAGACCACATATACATATTTTTAAGAAACAGTGTACCAAAGTTAAATTTGTCTTACAGGTATACAAAGGAAAATATAATGTTGACAATTTATGCTTGTAAAGCTAGAGATAAGCAATATGCTTGAGATGAAATTAGAAACATAAGAATTAGTGACTTTTTAATAAGCAACCTTCAAGGTAATAAAATCTGAATAAAGTAGGAAGGTAATGAATACTTGTTATAGCTGACCTTACTCATTACACATAGCAAATGACAGAAGACATATCTTCTCTCGGGGATAAAAATCAAGATTCCTGTTCTTCACTGATTTTCAAAGTCAAAGAAAATGTGATATTTAAGAATGGTACATATACATTATTTATGGGACTCTGTTTAAAACTTTAGAATAATTTCCTCTTGACTAAAAATAAAGGAGGTTAAAAACAAGGACTTACCTGTGGTTCTGAAACACACTTATGTCTCAGTCTTTGATTAAGGAATGTTCTTGGTACCCTTCCAAGCTGTAAAATGCAGCACTGTTTATATCAGGATGAGAGACTTGGGTCTTTCTCTTAAAGCAAATCTCAGAGGGACTGAGTAGTAGCAACAGTGAATATTACATCTGGAATCATCCCTCTTGAGTTTAATTGGAGCACTTTGATAGCAGGCTTCCTGATCCCAAAGTGTTCCAGTTAGATTTGAAATTTATCAGTGTCTGTCCTATGTTCTCTGTAGGGGCCACACGGAACTTTTGAATTCCTCTTTTTTTTCTTTTGGTGTGATAATAACATTTCACATGAGGTCTATCCTATAAATAGTTGTTATTTTAATACCTTTGTCTTTTAGTAAGTATTCTAAAAATCTGAATGATTTGTACACTTTAATTACACATTAGTATATTTTGAATTTGTACACTTACTTCTATTAGTGAATTTTTTACCTTCAAATGTTACCATGTTACACATTAGTGTCCTTTTTTTCAAATTAAAGAACTACTTTTAGCATTTTTTATAAGACAGGTCTGGTACTGATTAATTTTCTCAGTGTTTATTTGGGAAAAGATTGCTCCTTCTTGCCTGAAGTTTAGCTTTGCTGGGTACATTATCCTTTGTTGGCATTTTTTTTTTTTTTTTTGCCTTTGGTGCTTTAAATATCTCAACCCCCCTTACTACTGTCCTTTACGGTTACTGATGAGAAATCTACTACCAGTCATACAGAATTCTTTTGTATATTATTTGCTTCTAGTTTCCTGATACTTCTAGTTTCCTGCTACTTCTAGTTTCCTGATCCTCCCCTTGTCCTTGGCCATTGAGAGTTTTATCATTATATTCCTTCGGGTAGTTTTATTAGGGTTGAGTCTGATTGATTATCTTTGCACTTCCAATATCTGAGTATTTACATCTTTTCAAAGTTTGGAAAGTTTTATGTTATTATTTATTTGAATAAGTATTCTACTCCTTTCTTGCTTTCTACTCCCTCCTGAATGCCAATAACTCTTATATTTGCTTTTTGGGTGTGATTTTATAGACTCATAAGATTTTTTCTTTTATTTTCATTCATTTTCTTTCTTTTACCTTTTCCAGAATTGATAGTTTTTATTATAAACAGCTAGGCTCTCATAGACATTCAAACCAGAACAACCCCATCTTCAGTGAGGGCTAGGAAAAAAATGAGTATATCCTGGGCTGCATTTCCAAAAATTTCCTCTCCTCTGGATTTTATGGTTAAAGGAACAGACTGATAACATTTTAAACTGTCTGAGACTTAGGAGTGTTCTGAAATCCCAATATCTTGAGAACAGAAGCATTTCTAATTTTGTTTTAAACATAATAATATTGATTCTTGCAAAATATGGTACTTAAGAAAATTAATCCTTTCTCAAAAACCCATGTAGTGGAGCACATCTCCCCAGGATCTTTCTTTATCTCTACATAAACAAGCATTGTACATTGTACCTAGGGTGAGAGTGTTCCTCCTCTTACTTTTGGGAATGCCCTACTCTGCCTGTGGAGTAGCTATTCTTTCATACTTTACTTTCTTCATAAACTTGTTTTTGCTTCGCTCTATGGACTCACCCGGAACCTGTGTGTGTGTGTGTGTGTGTGTGTGTGTGTGTGTGTGTGTGTG
>NW_022440888.1:0-6321 GCF_009761245.1 Sapajus apella
GCGGCGTGCGCGTGCGGCGTGCGCGTGCGGCGTGCGGCGTGCGCGTGGTCCAGCCTGTACAGGCATGTCACAGCGTGTGGCGTGCGCGTGCAGCGTGCGTGCCGCAGGTGGCGTCACTGCACGTGGCTCAGTGACTGACGTGTGCAACCCACGCACGCAAGTCCTGGCGCCACCAATGTTAGTGACAGCCTTGTGTTCCCGGTAAACTTCGTGGGAATCGATGGAGGTTTCAGGCCATTGAGAAGAGAAGGCCGCCGCTGAGAAAAAGCCTCTTGGAGCAGTGCTGGGGCTAGAGCGCCTGCAACTTGAGGATGCTGACAGCCTCCTCTGAAGAAAGCCCCCAAGACAACCTGGACGGTGCTGGTGCAGGTGGCGGCGGCTGCAGCTTGGAGCTCGGGCTGCGGGAGCTTGCTGCAAATGGCCTCAAAATCGGGAGCACAAGCAGCCCACCGAGCCCAGACCCTGACTGAGGCGGTTTTGCCACCCGTCTGCACCCAAAACACATGGCTATTGGCGACGGGGCACTCTGGAGCTACAGGATTGGAGCTGGCTGGCCAGCTCCCGCTCTGGTGCCCCAGGCCCAGTGTCCAAGCCAGGCCTAACCACTGTGCGGCTTGGGGTCTGGAGGGCTCTGCTGGCATGCAGTATGGGTGTAGTTCAGGCCGCTGTCTCCAGGCCGTCAGGAGGAGGCTTGGAGGAGCGCTTACCTGATGGCAAGATGCACAAAGGCAACCCCATGTGCGGATCCAGGTAACAGGATGCTGTGAGCCCCAGGGAACCCGACCCGGGGCCTCCCTGGTAGCCTCTGAGCTGGGCCCCAGGAAGTGGCACCTTGACTTCCTTCAGGCTGCTTCACCCAGACCCCAGGCACTTTGGTGTGAGAAGACATTTATGCAGCCAACAAACATGAAAAATAAGGATCCTCACTGGTCATTAGAGAAATGCAAACCAAAACCACATTGAGATAATATTTCACACCAGTTAGAATGGCTATTACTGAAAAATCAGGAGACAACAGATGCTGGAGAGGATCTGGAGAAATGGGAATGCTTTTACACTGTTGGTGGGAGTGTAAATGAGTTCAACCATTGTGGAAGACAGTGTGGTGATTCCTCAAGGATCTTGAACTAGAAATACCATTTGGCCCAGCAATCCCATTACTGGGTATATACCCAAAGGATTATAATCATTCTGTTATAAAAACACATGCACACGTATGTTTACAGCACTGTTCGCAATAACAAAGACTTGAAACCAACCCAAATGCCCATCAATGATAGACTGGACAAAGAAAATGTGGCACATATATGCCATGGAATACTATGCAGCCATAGAAAAGGATGAGTTCATGTCCTTTGCAGGGACATAGATCAAGCTGGAAACCATCATTCTCAGGAAACTGACACAAGAACAGAAAACCAAACACCACATGTTCTCACTCATAGGTGGGAATTGAATGATGAGAACACATGGACACATGAAGGGGAACATCACACACTGCCTGTTGGGGGGTGGGAGCTAGAGGAGGAATAGCGGGGGGTGGGGAGGTTGGGGAAGAATAACATTGGGAGAAATGCCTGATGTAGGTGACGCGGGATGGTGGCAGCAAACCACCATGGCATTAGTGTACCTATGCAACAATGCTGCAAGATCTGCACATATACTCCAGAACTTAAAGTATAATAAAAAAAAAGAGAGAGAGAGATTTTTTGAAAGAGGTGGCCAAGCCATGTGCAGACAATTCCCATGAGAATCTTAAGAAATGTTTATGTACGCTTTTATGGTGCATCCCGTGCTGACCATAAGCTCCTTCTATCTGCCTAAAACTGCAGTAAAGATTTTAAGTAATTCATTTCTTTGTAAAATTAATAGAAAGGGGTTGGAGCTGTGTTCCATCAGTGCCAAGATGTGAATAATAAGAAATAACAGCAAACATGGAGCAGAGAATGATTCGGCAATGTTTGGAAGTCACGGCTGGAGGTGATTATGAAAACGTAAACCTCTCCAAGAATTCACAGTTCATGGGTAATGGCGGCAAAATTCTGGGTACTATGGGCAAAAAAATCCACAAGTACAGGTACATTTATTGGAATGACTCATCACAGAAATTTACTGTTGGGGAGTGATTATTGGATGCTAATGTAGGTTTGTACAAAACATTTTGGAGTTCCCCCACGATAGAATGACTTATTGAGTTGAACAGAAAGGAATTTGCCCTATATGCCAGAATTTGCCCTACATACCAGAATTTGGGGGAATGACTGCTTGCCCAATGTAGACCATTAATGATGACTAGAGCAGGTAGTTCTTGCTAGACAAACTTTCCTTCAAATTCTCAATATACCATTCCTGCTAGAGGGTAAGTACAATCTGCTTATGAGAGCCAGTGCTGGAGTACCCAAAAGCTGTTCTGTAATTGGATTCTCCTCCCCTTGTCCTCTCTGAACTCTCCCCCGCCCTAGAGGGTTTCAACGTTGGAGCATCTGAGTGCCAGCCAGGTAGACAAGTATGTGAATTTTGCTTTCAGGTAGGGTCATAAAGCATTCAAGGACCTGAAGTAAGTCCAGGAAGATCAAAGGGTGGCCCAGGAGACAAATCCTTAGTTAGTATTGAGTTAAAGCCAGTAAAAATCAGCTCACACGTCCAAGAATGTGAGCTGAGCCAAATCAGGTTGAGAAATCTAGACCAGAAAGAAAAGAGAATTGTAATAAAATGCGAGGATTTTAGGGGATAGGACAGAGGAGACTGTCTCTGTTAAGCTGATGGGTCCCAGGCTTACACATATTTGCTCTCAGCTATTTGGTTTGGGTTTCTGGCTGTGTTGATTCAACTTAAACGTACAGGTTCAGGACAAGTTGTGCAAAGAAAAAAGCACAGAGGACTCAATGGCAGCTGAATCCTCATGAGAGTGACAGAACCCAGAATGACTCAAAAGTTCTGGCTAACTCACCAAAGCAATGACGAAGTCTTTGTCGTATAGTTGAAAGAACATCAAATTCAAAAGAAAGTAATAATGAGTGATTCCCAACTTGTTGAACAAATTTACTAGTTTTTTTAGTTTAGGAGACCTGTTTCATGGTTCTGAGCCTATACAAATTAAAATGTAAAAAAATGCTTACCTTGGGCTGGGTGTGGTGGCTCATGCTTATAAACCTAGCACTTTGGGAGGCTGAGGTGGGTGGATTTCGTGAGCTCAGGAGTTCGAGACCAGCCTGGGCAACTCAGTGAAACCCCATCTCTACTAAAATATAAAAATTAGCCAGGCACAGTGGTGGGCACTTGTAATCCCAGCTACTTGGGAGTCTGAGACAGTAGAATCACTTGAACCTGGGAGGAGGACATTGCAGTGAGCCGAGATCACGCCATTGCACTACAGCCTGGGTAACAGAGCAAGACTCTGTCTCAAAAAACAAACAAACAAAAACAAACAAAAACATACCTTGCCAGACTGTCTGTGAGGATCAAATAAACCACAACTGTGAAACTAAATCGCACAGTGTTTAGCAAATATTTTTTGGCATCTTTTTCTCCCTGCCTCTTTTCTTCTCTTTCTCCTTTTCTTTCTCTATTCCTCCTCTTTATCTTCCACAGTAGGCACCTTAGAAGCATCCCTGCCTAAGAATCAGACCCACCAAGCTGTTCACAGCAGTCTGATTTTCTGACATCGCCACAGTGACCTTCAAGTGCATTAATTTGTTGGTTTCCTTCCATGCCGTCTCAGCTGGCGGAATACTCTATGCCCACATGGAAGTAAGCAGAGGGCAACTGAAGCCTTGAGTCAGGGTGCCTCAGAGAAGGTGAGCGGAAACCTCAGCAAATTCAAAGCATGTGTTTGATAAATCAGAAGAGCACACAAGGGCAGGCTGTCTGTCAGTTGTTTCCAGGGGTGAGTAGGGAGGCCTTGCTGACAGCACCCCACCAGTCAGTGTTCACACCTCTTCAGAGGTGACACATTTCCCTCTGCCCTGTAGCAAATTTGTCTTATGAGCTAGGATGATGCCAGTTTGGAAACATCCTCCAAAAAGCAGTTACCTATAGAGTTACAAAACAGGGCTTAGGCAGACCACATATATATTCATGTGACCAAAATTTTGCATTATTTATTTTGTAAGCAGATGAAAAAAGGCAACTGTAACCTGGGGGAAATTTTTGGAGGGTGATAGCTGAAACCATGCAACACGGTGAGATCACTCAGGGAGAGAGTGGAAAGCAATAGTTAAGGAGCAGACAGACATCAGCCGAGCATAGTGGCAGGTGCCTATTATCCCAGCCACTCAGGAGGCTGAGGCAGGAGAATTGCTTGAACCCCAGTGGGGGTGGATGTTGCATTGAGTCGAAATCACGACATTGCACTCCAGCCTAGGCAACAAGAGTGAAACTTCCTCTCAAAAAAAAAAAGGAGCAGAGAAAAGTGAAGATGAAAAAGCAAAGCCAGAGTAATGGGAACACAGCCAGAATAAAGTAGTATCTCTAAAGAATCAAGGCTAAGAATGTCAAGATATTGGAGGGCTAGCAAGCTAGGAATATAGATTGACATAGAGGTTGGGGACAAGGGAGGAGCCTTTCAGTAGTGTCCCATTTCTGCTAGGATAAGTTCCTAAATTTCTCACAATGCCCAAATTGCCCTTCAACCTCACGTCACATCATTCCCATTCTCCCACTGCCGACTCTCTGGCTTTCTTCTCCTTTCCCCAGTGCACCATGTTCTCTCCTACCACAGAGCCTTTGGATGGGCTATTTCTCTGCCTGGAATACTCTTCCCTTAAGGTGCACTTTAATTCATCTTTCCAAACACAGATGATGCATCATTTCCTCACTAAAGCCTTCCCTGGCTTGTCCAGGTCAAGCCAAATTTTTATTTTTATTTTCATTTTTTTTATGATAGAGTCTCGCCCTGTCACCCAGGCTGGAGTGCAATGGCACGACTTGGATCACTGCAACCTCCACCTCCTGGGTTCAAGTGATTCTCCTGTCTCAGCCTCCTGAGTAGCTGGGATTACAGGCATCTGCCACCACACCCAGCTAAATTTTGTATTTTTAATAGAGACAGGGTTTCGCCATTTAATAGAGACAAGGTTTCACCATATTGGTCAGGGTGGTCTCAAACTCCTGACCTCAGGTGATCCACTTGCCTTGGCCTCCAAAAGTGCTGGGATTACAGATGTGAACCACTGTACCTGGCCAAGCCAAATTGTTTAATTTTATAGAATCATGTTTCTTTCTATTCTAGCACTCTTCCCAATTTATAATTATGCATGCATATGTGTTTTTTGGTGAGTATGTGTCATTCACTGGATTGTAGACTTTATTAGAGTGAGACTTGAGAAATTCTTAGCACAGCAATATTTTAACTAAACACCAATGGAATAAAGTTTCCCACTGGAATAAAGTTTGATGTAGAAACAGACATCCTGTACTTTCTTCCCATTAGTGCATGCCTAAACAACCCCATCAGAATGGTTGAACCTGGAAATCATCATTCTCAGCAAACTGACACAAGAACAGAAAATCAAACACCACACGTTCTCACTCAAATGCAGGTGTTGAACAATGAGAACACATGGACACAGGGAGGGGAACATCACACACTGAGGTCTGTCAGGGGGAACTAGGGGAGGGACAGTAGGGTGTGGGGAGTTGGGGAGGGATAACATGGGGAGAAATGCCAGATATAGGTGATGGGGAGGAAGGCAGCAAACCACATGACCATGTACGTACCTATGCAACAATCCTGCATGTCCTTCACATGTACCCCAAAACCTAAAATGCAATAAAATATATATTTTTAAAAAAGAATTACTTTAGTGTTTCTCCATGATCTGGCACTCAAGACATAACATGGCCCATCTCAAGTCTACAAGCTCGTTGGTTAGGTTGGTATGGGATAAGCCGTTATGTAGATTTTACAGTCAATAGTTCCTAGTGTTTGGAAGGGCCACAGACACCTTTACGAATTCAATGAAAGCTAGATTCTGCTATGGGTTGAATTGTTTTCCCCCAAAGAGATGTTGAAGTTTTAACCCCAGTGTCTATGAATGTGACTTTATTTGGAAATAGAATCTTTGCAGATGATTAACTTAAAATAAAGTCATTTGGGTGGGCCCTAATTCAATATATCTGATTTCCTTACATAATGGGGAAATATGGACACAGAGATGAATATGTATGGAGGAGACACAGGAGATCACCATGTATAAGCCAAGGTGGCCTGGCACTACGAGAAGCTGGGCGAGAAGGATGGAACAGGTTCTCCCTCACAGCCCTCAAAGGAACTAGTCCTGCTTACACCTTGATTTCAGACTTCTAGCTTTCAAACTTTGT
>NW_022440889.1:0-6321 GCF_009761245.1 Sapajus apella
CAAGGCCAGGGAGAAGTCATGGCTAAGGCCATGCCAAGGCAGAGACCTCCAGTACGGGCTCAATGCAGGGTAAGGCCAAGGCCAGAGCATCAAAGGGCACCGAAGAGTAAGGGAAGGTCCAGGGCAGGGTTAGGGGCAAAAGAAGGGAAGGGCAGGGTCAGGGTCTGGATCAAGGGTGGTCTAGGGCCAGAGCTATGGAAGGGCCCTGACAGGGCCCTGGCTAAATAAGAGCAGAGCTGAGGCAGGTCACAGAGAAGGCAGGGCAATAGCCAAGGCAGGGTCAGAGCACATCCAGGGAGTGGCTAGGGCTGGGCAGGGTAAAGGCACAACCAGTGAAGGGTAAGACTAGGCAATGGCACACATGGGCCATGGCAGGGCTGGGAAAGGGCAGTATAAGCATGACCTTGATGGAACATGGCAGAGACAGGTCAAGGCATGACCAGGACAAATCAGGCTCAGGACATGTCCAAGTCAGGTCAGGGCTAGAACACGACCAGGACAGTGAGCACTGGTAGGCCTGGTGCCATGATCAGAGTCAGCAGGAGCAGCAGGGTCAGAATCAAACCATGGCCAGCACAGGTTCAGGTAAGGGTTAGGGTAGGACATTGCAAAGACAGGACTGTGTCGCAAGGACAAGTGCAAGGCCAGAGAAGGACCAGGTAAAAGGCAGGGCCAGGGAGGAGCCTAGACAATGGCTGGGCCAGATCAGAATCAGAACCAAGGCAGACCTAAGGGAGTGCCAGGGCAGGGCAAAGTCAGGGTAGGGAGGACCATGGCAGACGAGGTTAGGACCAGGGCAATGTGAGGACTGAGACAGAACTAGGATAGCACAGGGCCAGGGAATGAGTGGGGAAAGGCAGGGTCAGGGCAGAACCAGTGCATGGTAGGTAAAGGACAGGGTAGGGAAAGTGCTGTGCCATAGCTGGGGTTGGTCCAGGGACAGCACAGAGCTGAGGAAGGGCCAGGGGAAAGACAGGTATGGGTTCAATGCCAGGGCATGGCCATTGTGGGGCCAGGGAGTTTCCAGGGCCTGTGTAGGGCCACATCAAAGTTTGGGCAGGGACAAGGTCAGAGCAAGGGCAGGCCTAGCGACAAGACCAGAGCAAGGGCATGCCTAGGGAGAGTCCAGGGCAAGGGCAAGGCCAGGGAAGAACCAGTACCACAACAAGGCAAAGGCAATACCAGGACAGGTTATGGCCAGCACAGGGTCAGGGCAGAGCAGAAATAGGGTAGCACATGGCATGGATAAAAGCAGGGAGGGTCAGAGCAGGAGGACGACTAGGAACAGCACTGGGCCCAGTGCATGGTAGGGTCAGGGAAGAGGAGGGCAGGGCCTGGGCCATGTCATGGACAGATTAAGCTTGGGTTGAGCCCAGTGCAGGGCCAGGGCAAGGTCAGGGAGAAGAAGGCAGAGCCAGGATAGAGCAGGATCAGTGCTAAGCCAATGTAGGGTGAGGATAAGGCTGGGGCCCAATACCACAGGGTAATGATGGGTCAGGACCAGGTCAAGGGTAGGGCCACAGCTAGGATTGTGACAGGATTAGAACCAGGGCAGGGCAATGGAAGGACAGGACCAGGGCCAAGCCATAGAGTGGGCAGAAGTGGGTAGTGCCAGGGCTGAGTGACACTGAGCCCTAAATGCCAAGGCTGAGGCAGGGTTGGGAAGGTTCAGGACTGAGTCAGGGTTAGATCCAAAACAGGCCTAGGGCAGGACCAGGGAGGGGTCAGAGCCTGGACTGGGCCAGGACACGACCAGGGCAGAGTTGGGCAGGGCAATGGGAGGACCAAGACATGGCAAAGCCAGATAAGCACTGCCACAGGGCAGGACCAGGCCAGAATAGCATAGGTTAAAGGCAGGGCAGTTCCAATGCAGGGATAAGAACCAGATCAGGGCCAGAGAAGCTCCAGGGCAGGGCTGGCACCAGAACCAGGAAAGAGAAATGTCAGGATCCAGGCAAAGACAGAGCAGGGCCAGGGCCAGGATTGTGGTAGGACCAGCCACAGAGCTAGGGCCAGGACAGTGATGGGACCAGGGTCAGGGCTAGGACCAGAACAGCATAATAGGGCAGGGCCCAGGAAATCAGAGCCAGGACAGGGTCAGAGCCAGGGCCAGGGCAGAGTCAGGATAAGGCCTTAATCAAGGAAAAGGTCAGCACCAGGGTCCATGCCAGGACCAGGGAAACAGCAGAGTCATGGCAGGATGAAGGTCAGGAGCAGGGACAGTGGTGGGCCAAGGTGGGAGCTGGGGGCAGGTCTGAGCTAGGGAGAGGGTAATGGCTGGCCAGGGCCAGGGCAAAGGGTCAAGTTTAGGTTCAGGGTGAGGTCAGGGCCAGGGAAGGACTAGGATAGGGCAGGACCAGGGCCAGTTCAGGACCAATGCAGGGCCAGGGCCAGGGACAGAGTAAGAGCTGAGCCAAGGCAGAAATAGAACCAGGACAAAGCAAAGGCAGGATAAAGGCAGGTTAGGGCCAGGGCAGGGCTGCTATAGCACAGGGTATGGTCAAAATCAGGACAGAGCTATAGCTGGGGTAGGACTAGGAACAGAGACAGGGCAAGCAGTGGGCGAGGGTCTTATGGGGCCAGTTCAGGGCCAGGACAGAGAATGACAGGACAAGGAAAGGGGCGTGTTATGTGCATGGTAGGTCCAGGTCAGGGCCAAGGCCAGCTGAAGGCTAGGGAGAAGGCAGGGCTAGTGCCAAGGCTGTGCCAAGGCAGAGAGGACCAGTGCAGGGTCAGTGCAGGGTGAGGGCAAGGCCAGTGCATTGAAGATCAAGGGAAGGGCCAGGCTGGACCAGGGCAGGTTAGAGCCCATCCAGGCCAGGGCAAAGACAGTGTTAGGGCCTGGATAAGGGCAGGTAGGGCCAAGGATATGACAGGAGCAAGGCCAAGGAAGTACCAAAAACAGGGTAGAACCAGGGCCAGGGCAAGGACATGGCAGGGCCATGGGCTTGGGCCAGAGCAAGGTCAGGGCCACGACAGAGCACAGCCAATGTAGAGCAAGGACAGGACCAGCTGATGGCAGGGCATGGAAGGAAAGAGTAGGACCAGAACATGAACAGAACATTGCTTATAACAAGTCAGGACCAGAGAGGGGCCAGGGCAAGGGCAAGGCCAAGGCCAGAGAAAGTCCAATGAAAAGTCAGGGCCACATAGGGTCCAAGGCAAGGACAGCACCGGGGAAGACCAAAAGGCAGGGCAAGACCAGAGTACGGAGGGCCATGGAAGTCCAGGGTAGGGCCAGAGTAAGTTCAGGGCTGATGCAGGGAAGTGATGACACAGCCACGGGATTGCTGGAGAAGGGCAGGGTCAAGACAGAACCAGGATATGGCAGAGCAGGGTTAGGTCTTTGGCATGGATAGGGCAGGGTCAGTGCCATGCTATAGCCAGGACAGGTCCTGGAACAACGTAGGGCCAAGGAGGGGTCAGAGAAAAGGCAGGTATAGGGTTGGTCAAGTGCCATTGTGTCCCTGGTACATGGCCAGGAGGTTTCCATGGCCAGTGTAGGGTCAGGCCATGTTGGTTCAGGGATAGGGCCAGATCAAGGGCAGTGTCAGGGAGGGTCCAGAAAAAGGGCAGGTCTAGGGCAAAACCAGGACCGGTATAGTGTAAAGGCTGGTCCAGGGCAGGGTACGGCCAGAGTAGGGTCAGAGCAGAGCATGACTAAGGTAGCACAGAGTCTTGCTGAAGGCAGGGCAGGACCATAGCAGGGACAGGACTAGGTGCAGGGCTTGGGCAAGCACTGGGACCAGGGTATGGCAGCTCCGGAGCAGATGAGGGCACAGCAGTGACAGGGTCGTGAGATGGACAGAGTAGTCCCAGGGCAGGGACAGGGCAAGGCCAGACGTGTCCTGGCCCAGAGAAGGCAGGGCCTGAACCAAGGCAGCACAGGATAGAGCAGGAACAGTGCAAGAACAGTACAGGGTGAGGGCAAGAATAGGGAACAGAAGGGCAGGGCCATGGTAGGTCAGTACCAGGGCAAGGGTAGGGACAGGGCCTCAAATATGGCAGGACAAGGGCAAGGTCCAGGGCTGTGCTAGGGCAGGGCAAGGGCAAAGCAGGAACCAGAGCCAGGTCATAGAGCAGGTATGGTGGGGCTAGTACAAGGCCAATTCAGGGTCAGGGCTATGGCAGGACGAGTGCGGCAAGTGCCACGGTCGTTCCACATTGTGCTAGGGCTGAGTGACACAGAGCCTTGAGTGCAAAGGCTGAGGAAGGGCCAGGGAAGGTCCAGGGCTAAGTGAGGGTTAGATCCAGGATAGGGCTAGGGCAGGATCAAGGAGGGATCAGGGACATGGAAAGACCACGACAAACCCAGGGCAAGGTTCAGCAATGCAATGGAAGTATCAGGTCACGGCAGGGCCAGGTCAGTGCCAGCACAGAGCAGAGACAGGCCAGGATAGTATGGGGCAAAGAGAAGGCAGTTCCAGTGCAGGGCTAGGGTCCAGACCAGGGTGACAGAAGAACTGGGGCAGGGCCAGGGCCAGGGTCAGGACCAGGACAAAGACCAGGACCAGGAAAGGGCAATGTGAGGACCAAATTAAGCCACAGCAGGGCTGGGGCCAGGACAGTGACAGTGCCAGTGTCAGAGCTAAGGCCAGAGCTGTGTACCAGGGTAAGGCCCAGGCAAATCAGACTGAGGACAGTGTTGGGGCCAGGCTAGGGTCAGGGTAAGGACTTAAGCAAGGGAAGGTCAGTGCCAGGGCTTGTGTCAGGGCCAGGGCAGAGGCAGATCCATGACCAGGTCTAGGACATGGCTGGCTGGGGCAGGGCCATGGCAGGGCCAGAACCATGGCAGGACCATGGTCAGGAGCAAGGACAGTGGCAGTCAAAGGTCAGGGCTGGGGCCAGCTCTTGGCTAGGGACAGAGTGAGGGAAGGCAGGCAGGGTCAGGGAAAAAGGGCAAGACCAGGAACAGGGCAAAATCAAGGCCAAGGTAGGACTGGGATAGCACAGGGCCAGGCCAGGATCAATGCACGGCCAAGGGCCATTCCCTTGCCATGGACAGAGCAGGTTCCACAACAAGCCAGGGCCAGAAAGGGGCCAAGGCAAGGACAAGGCCAGAGAAGGGTCAGGGAAGAGAGGGGGCTAAGACTGGTCCAGGGACAGGGCCAGTGCAAGGGCAGGGCCATGGAGAAGGCAGGACCAGGGAAGGTCCAGAGCAAAGGCAGGGTCCGGACAAAACCAAAACCAGGACAAAGAAAAGGTAGGGACAGGGCAGGAGAAGGCCAGGTTAGGGCCAGGGACAGTGCAGTACAGGGCTAGGATAGTGCAGGGTGTGGCCAAAAGCAGGGCAGGACCATAACAGGGGCAAGACTAGGAAAGAGGCCAGGGTAAGCAATGGGCCAGATTATGGTGGGGCCAGTACAGTGCCAAGATATAGAATGATAGAATAGGGCAAGGGCCAGGGCAAGGCTATTGAGAAGGCAGGACCAAGGCCATGTGAAGACAGAGAGGGCCAGTGCAGGAATGCAGGGTGAGGGAAAGGACAGGACGTGGAAGAGCAAGGGAAGGGCAAGAGCAGGTTCAGGGTCAAGACTTTGATAAGGGCAGGGCTAGGGTTGGGCCAGGACAGGACTGGAATAGAGCAGGTAACAGTAGGCTGGGCCAGGGCAGGACACTGCAGGGCCAGGCCGAATGCCAAGGGCATGCTCAGAGCATGGCCAGGTCAGAGACAAGACCAGGGAATGGCAGGGCCAGCAAAGCAGAGGGCCACGGAAAGGCAAGGGTAGCTAGGGGCCTGGGTGGGGCCAGGGCCAAGGAAGTGCCAGGGCCAGAGCCAGGGCAGAACCAGGGCCAAGTAAGAGTCAGGGCTATGGCAATATTAGTGTCAGGTTAAGGGCCATGGCCAAGTCAGGACCAGGCCCAGGGAAAGACCCTGACATGGGGAGTGTAGGGCAGGGCAGGGCAGGGTCAGAGTCATGGGTAGGGCAGTGCCCAGTCTGGGCTGGGGAAGAGCAGGACCAGAACTGGGCAGGGCCAGAGACAGGACAGGACTGGGGCTGGGTCATGGCCAGGGAAAAACCAGGGGTAAGGTCACGGTCCAGGGACATGACAAGACCAATCCCAGGAGAAGACCCAGGATCAGGGCAGACTCAGGGTTGGGACATGGACATGGCATGGCCAGTACAGCACCAGGGAAGGGCAGGGGTAGGGTAGCTGAGAGCCAAGTCAGGACAGGGTAGAGTAAGGACAGGGCCAGTGGATGGAAGTGCAGGGACATTGAAGGTTCTGCAATAAGGCAGGGCCAGAAAGGGGCCAGGGCAAGGGTAAGGGCAAGGGCAGGTCCAGAGAAGGGCTAGGGAAAAGGCAGGGCCAGGGAGT
>NW_022440890.1:0-6319 GCF_009761245.1 Sapajus apella
CAAGGCCAGGGAGAAGTCATGGCTAAGGCCATGCCAAGGCAGAGACCTCCAGTACGGGCTCAATGCAGGGTAAGGCCAAGGCCAGAGCATCAAAGGGCACCGAAGAGTAAGGGAAGGTCCAGGGCAGGGTTAGGGGCAAAAGAAGGGAAGGGCAGGGTCAGGGTCTGGATCAAGGGTGGTCTAGGGCCAGAGCTATGGAAGGGCCCTGACAGGGCCCTGGCTAAATAAGAGCAGAGCTGAGGCAGGTCACAGAGAAGGCAGGGTAATAGTCAAGGCAGGGTCAGAGCACATCCAGGGAGTGGCTAGGGCTGGGCAGCGTAAAGGCACAACAGTGAAGGGTAAGACTAGGCAATGGCACACATGGGCCATGGCAGGGCTGGGAAAGTGCAGTGTAAGCATGACCTTGATGGAACATGGCAGAGACAGGTCAAGGCATGGCCAGGACAAATCAGGCTCAGGACATGTCCAAGTCAGGTCAGGGCTAGAACACGACCAGGACAGTGACCTCTGGCAGGCCTGGTGCCATGACCAGAGTCAGCAGGAGCAGCAGGGTCAGAATCAAGCCATGGCCAGCACAGGTTCAGGGAAGGGATAGGGTAGGACATTGCAAAGACAGGGCTGTGTCGCAAGGAGAAGTGCGAGGCCAAAAAAGGACCAGGTAAAAGGCAGGGCCAGGGAGGAGCCTAGACAATGGCTGGGCTAGATCAGAATCAGAACCAAGGCAGACCTAAGGGAGTGCCAGGGCAGGGCAAAGTCAGGGTAGGGAGGACCATGGCAGATGAGGTTAGGTCCAGGGCAATGTGAGGACTGAGACAGAACTAGGATAGCACAGGGCCAGGGAATGAGTGGGGAAAGGCAGGGACAGGGCAGAAACAGTGCATGTTAGGTAAAGGACAGGGTAGGGAAAGTGCTGTGCCATAGCTGGGGTAGGTCCAGGGACAGCACAGAGCTGAGGAAGGGCCAGGGGAAAGACAGGCATGGGTCCAATGCCAGGACATGGCCAGTGTGGGGCCAGGGAATTTCCAGGGCCTGTGTAGGGCCACATCAAAGTTTGGGCAGGGACAAGGTCAGAGCAAGGGCAGGCCTAGCGACAAGACCAGAGCAAGGGCATGCCTAGGGAGAGTCCAGGGCAAGGGCAAGGCCAGGGAAGAACCAGTACCACAACAAGGCAAAGGCAATACCAGGACAGGTTATGGCCAGCACAGGGTCAGGGCAGAGCAGAAATAGGGTAGCACATGGCATGGATAAAAGCAGGGAGGGTCAGAGCAGGAGGACGACTAGGAACAGCACTGGGCCCAGTGCATGGTAGGGTCAGGGAAGAGGAGGGCAGGGCCTGGGCCATGTCATGGACAGATTAAGCTTGGGTTGAGCCCAGTGCAGGGCCAGGGCAAGGCCAGGGAGAAGAAGGCAGTGCCAGGGTAGAGCAGGATCAGTGCTAAGCCAATGTAGGGTGAGGATAAGGCTGGGGCCCAATACCACAGGGTAATGATGGGTCAGGACCAGGTCAAGGGTAGGGCCACAGCTAGGATTGTGACAGGACTAGAACCAGGGCAAGGCAATGGAAGGGCAGGACCAGGACCAAGCCATAGAGTGGGCAGAGGTGGGTAGTGCCAGGGCTGAGTGACATTGAGCCCTAAATGCAAAGGCTGAGGCAGCGTTGGGAAGGTTCAGGACTGAGTCAGGGTTAGATCCAAAACAGGGCTAGGGCAGGACCAGGGAGGGGTCAGAGCCTGGACTGGGCCAGGACACGACCAGGGCAGAGTGGGCAGGGCAATGGGAGGACCAAGACATGGTAAAGCCAGGTAAGCACTGCCACAGGGCAGGACCAGGCCAGAATGGCATAGGTTAAAGGCAGGGCAATTCCAATGCAGGGATAAGAACAAGATCAGGGCCAGAGAAGCTCCAGGGCAGGGCTGGGACCAGAACCAGGAAAGAGAAATGTCAGGATCCAGGGAAAGACAGAGCAGGGCCAGGGCCAGGATTGTGGTAGGACCAGCCACAGAGCTAGGGCCAGGGCAGTGATGGGACCAGGGTCAGGGCTAGGACCAGAACAGCATAATAGGGCAGGCCCCAGGAAATCAGAGCCAGGACAGGGTCAGAGCCAGGGCCAGGGCAGAGTCAGGATAAGGCCTTAATCAAGGAAAAGGTCAGCACCAGGGTCCATGCCAGGACCAGGGAAACAGCAGAGTCATGGCAGGATGAAGGTCAGGAGCAGGGACAGTGGTGGGCCAAGGTGGGAGCTGGGGGCAGGTCTGAGCTAGGGAGAGGGTAATGGCTGGCCAGGGCCAGGGCAAAGGGTCAAGTTTAGGTTCAGGGTGAGGTCAGGGCCAGGGAAGGACTAGGATAGGGCAGGACCAGGGCCAGTTCAGGACCAATGCAGGGCCAGGGCCAGGGACAGAGTAAGAGCTGAGCCAAGGCAGAAATAGAACCAGGACAAAGCAAAGGCAGGATAAAGGCAGGTTAGGGCCAGGGCAGGGCTGCTATAGCACAGGGTATGGTCAAAATCAGGACAGAGCTATAGCTGGGGTAGGACTAGGAACAGAGACAGGGCAAGCAGTGGGCGAGGGTCTTATGGGGCCAGTTCAGGGCCAGGACAGAGAATGACAGGACAAGGAAAGGGGCGTGTTATGTGCATGGTAGGTCCAGGTCAGGGCCAAGGCCAGCTGAAGGCTAGGGAGAAGGCAGGGCTAGTGCCAAGGCTGTGCCAAGGCAGAGAGGACCAGTGCAGGGTCAGTGCAGGGTGAGGGCAAGGCCAGTGCATTGAAGATCAAGGGAAGGGCCAGGCTGGACCAGGGCAGGTTAGAGCCCATCCAGGCCAGGGCAAAGACAGTGTTAGGGCCTGGATAAGGGCAGGTAGGGCCAAGGATATGACAGGAGCAAGGCCAAGGAAGTACCAAAAACAGGGTAGAACCAGGGCCAGGGCAAGGACATGGCAGGGCCATGGGCTTGGGCCAGAGCAAGGTCAGGGCCACGACAGAGCACAGCCAATGTAGAGCAAGGACAGGACCAGCTGATGGCAGGGCATGGAAGGAAAGAGTAGGACCAGAACATGAACAGAACATTGCTTATAACAAGTCAGGACCAGAGAGGGGCCAGGGCAAGGGCAAGGCCAAGGCCAGAGAAAGTCCAATGAAAAGTCAGGGCCACATAGGGTCCAAGGCAAGGACAGCACCGGGGAAGACCAAAAGGCAGGGCAAGACCAGAGTACGGAGGGCCATGGAAGTCCAGGGTAGGGCCAGAGTAAGTTCAGGGCTGATGCAGGGAAGTGATGACACAGCCACGGGATTGCTGGAGAAGGGCAGGGTCAAGGCAGAACCAGGATATGGCAGAGCAGGGTTAGGTTTTTGGCATGGATAGGGCAGGGTCAGTGCCATGCTATAGCCAGGACAGTTCCTGGAACAACGCAGGGCCAAGGAGGGGTCAGAGAAAAGGCAGGTATAGGGTTGGTCAAGTGCCATTGCGTCCCTGGTACATGGCCAGGACGTTTCCATGGCCAGTGTAGGGCCAGGCCATGTTGGTTCAGGGATAGGGCCAGATCAAGGGCAGTGTCAGGGAGGGTCCAGAAAAAGGGCAGGTCTAAGGCAGAACCAGGACCGGTATAGTGTAAAGGCGGGTCTAGGGCAGGGTACGGCCAGAGTAGGGTCAGAGCAGAGCATGACTAAGGTAGCACAGGGTCTTGCTGAAGGCAGGGCAAGACCATAGCAGGGACAGGACTAGGTGCAGGGCTTGGGCAAGCACTGGGACCAGGGTATGGCAGCTCCAGAGCAGATGAGGGCACAGCAGTGACAGGGTCATGAGTTGGACAGAGTAGTCCCAGGGCAGGGACAGGGCAAGGCCAGACGTGTCCTGGCCCAGAGAAGGCAGGGCCTGAACCAAGGCAGCACAGGATAGAGCAGGAACAGTGCAAGAACAGTACAGGGTGAGGGCAAGAATAGGGAACAGAAGGGCAGGGCCATGGTAGGTCAGTACCAGGGCAAGGGTAGGGACAGGGCCTCAAATATGGCAGGACAAGGGCAAGGTCCAGGGCTGTGCTAGGGCAGGGCAAGGGCAAAGCAGGAACCAGAGCCAGGTCATAGAGCAGGTATGGTGGGGCTAGTACAAGGCCAATTCAGGGTCAGGGCTATGGCAGGACGAGTGCGGCAAGTGCCACGGTCGTTCCACATTGTGCTAGGGCTGAGTGACACAGAGCCTTGAGTGCAAAGGCTGAGGAAGGGCCAGGGAAGGTCCAGGGCTAAGTGAGGGTTAGATCCAGGATAGGGCTAGGGCAGGATCAAGGAGGGATCAGGGACATGGAAAGACCACGACAAACCCAGGGCAAGGTTCAGCAATGCAATGGAAGTATCAGGTCACGGCAGGGCCAGGTCAGTGCCAGCACAGAGCAGAGACAGGCCAGGATAGTATGGGGCAAAGAGAAGGCAGTTCCAGTGCAGGGCTAGGGTCCAGACCAGGGTGACAGAAGAACTGGGGCAGGGCCAGGGCCAGGGTCAGGACCAGGACAAAGACCAGGACCAGGAAAGGGCAATGTGAGGACCAAATTAAGCCACAGCAGGGCTGGGGCCAGGACAGTGACAGTGCCAGTGTCAGAGCTAAGGCCAGAGCTGTGTACCAGGGTAAGGCCCAGGCAAATCAGACTGAGGACAGTGTTGGGGCCAGGCTAGGGTCAGGGTAAGGACTTAAGCAAGGGAAGGTCAGTGCCAGGGCTTGTGTCAGGGCCAGGGCAGAGGCAGATCCATGACCAGGTCTAGGACATGGCTGGCTGGGGCAGGGCCATGGCAGGGCCAGAACCATGGCAGGACCATGGTCAGGAGCAAGGACAGTGGCAGTCAAAGGTCAGGGCTGGGGCCAGCTCTTGGCTAGGGACAGAGTGAGGGAAGGCAGGCAGGGTCAGGGAAAAAGGGCAAGACCAGGAACAGGGCAAAATCAAGGCCAAGGTAGGACTGGGATAGCACAGGGCCAGGCCAGGATCAATGCACGGCCAAGGGCCATTCCCTTGCCATGGACAGAGCAGGTTCCACAACAAGCCAGGGCCAGAAAGGGGCCAAGGCAAGGACAAGGCCAGAGAAGGGTCAGGGAAGAGAGGGGGCTAAGACTGGTCCAGGGACAGGGCCAGTGCAAGGGCAGGGCCATGGAGAAGGCAGGACCAGGGAAGGTCCAGAGCAAAGGCAGGGTCCGGGCAAAACCAAAACCAGGACAAAGAAAAGGTAGGGACAGGGCAGGAGAAGGCCAGGTTAGGGCCAGGGACAGTGCAGTACAGGGCTAGGATAGTGCAGGGTGTGGCCAAAAGCAGGGCAGGACCATAACAGGGGCAAGACTAGGAAAGAGGCCAGGGTAAGCAATGGGCCAGATTATGGTGGGGCCAGTACAGTGCCAAGATATAGAATGATAGAATAGGGCAAGGGCCAGGGCAAGGCTATTGAGAAGGCAGGACCAAGGCCATGTGAAGACAGAGAGGGCCAGTGCAGGAATGCAGGGTGAGGGAAAGGACAGGACGTGGAAGAGCAAGGGAAGGGCAAGAGCAGGTTCAGGGTCAAGACTTTGATAAGGGCAGGGCTAGGGTTGGGCCAGGACAGGACTGGAATAGAGCAGGTAACAGTAGGCTGGGCCAGGGCAGGACACTGCAGGGCCAGGCCGAATGCCAAGGGCATGCTCAGAGCATGGCCAGGTCAGAGACAAGACCAGGGAATGGCAGGGCCAGCAAAGCAGAGGGCCACGGAAAGGCAAGGGTAGCTAGGGGCCTGGGTGGGGCCAGGGCCAAGGAAGTGCCAGGGCCAGAGCCAGGGCAGAACCAGGGCCAAGTAAGAGTCAGGGCTATGGCAATATTAGTGTCAGGTTAAGGGCCATGGCCAAGTCAGGACCAGGCCCAGGGAAAGACCCTGACATGGGGAGTGTAGGGCAGGGCAGGGCAGGGTCAGAGTCATGGGTAGGGCAGTGCCCAGTCTGGGCTGGGGAAGAGCAGGACCAGAACTGGGCAGGGCCAGAGACAGGACAGGACTGGGGCTGGGTCATGGCCAGGGAAAAACCAGGGGTAAGGTCACGGTCCAGGGACATGACAAGACCAATCCCAGGAGAAGACCCAGGATCAGGGCAGACTCAGGGTTGGGACATGGACATGGCATGGCCAGTACAGCACCAGGGAAGGGCAGGGGTAGGGTAGCTGAGAGCCAAGTCAGGACAGGGTAGAGTAAGGACAGGGCCAGTGGATGGAAGTGCAGGGACATTGAAGGTTCTGCAATAAGGCAGGGCCAGAAAGGGGCCAGGGCAAGGGTAAGGGCAAGGGCAGGTCCAGAGAAGGGCTAGGGAAAAGGCAGGGCCAGGGAGT
>NW_022440891.1:0-1947 GCF_009761245.1 Sapajus apella
TTAATTGCCAGCATCCCTGCACATACAAGTTGAAAAGGAAATTTTTCGGGAGATCCAAGATGGCCGTTTAGGAACAGCTCAGGATTGCAGCTCCCAGTGAAAGCGCAGAGGGTGAGTGGACGCCGCGTTTTTATTGCCCACAGACTAGGAAATTCCCGGGCAGAGGAGCTCCACGGTCGCCAGCGCGGCTGTTTCGGCCAGTGCGGCTGTGCCGGCCAGCGCCGCTGCTTTGCCCCGCGCGGCTGCTTTGTCGGCACCCCGGAGCCGCGGTTCTCCGTACAAAATACACCGGTCCGGGTGCCCTTTTGGCTGGCGATTGGAGCCACGGGAAGTCGCCCATATGCTGGTTCAAAAAGGGGACTGAGCAGAGAACCAGGACAGTAGATTCCAGGGCAATAAAAAAAAAGAAAAAAAAGCGCCACAAACCTCAGTGCCGCTGTTTAAGCCAGCGCAGTGAGTGGCCGCAGGGGAAAACAAACAGACCCCGGCGCCTCTTCAACAGGCGACTGGAACACAAACTTAAAAAAGGCTCTGAGGCAGGGAGCCAGGCGATCAGGCTCGGCTGGCCCCACCCCCACAAAAGAACAGCAACCAGAAACTCTGGATTGAGAGTTTCACAGCAAGCCCAGCTGAACCCGGGACGGTCCAGCTCTGTCGGGGAGGGGCGTCCGCCATTACCGAGGCAGCCCGCCGTTGCCAAGGCAACCCGCCATTGCTGAGACAGCCCGCCGTTGCCAAGGCAACCCGCCACAGCAGAGACTCCGCCCCAACAGAGGCGGGCCACCATCGCCAAAGCAGTTCTAACTACACCCATATAAACAGGACTGCAGGGAAGTTCACTCGGCAGCGGGGCGCAGCCCACAGCAGCTCAGCAAAGCTGCCATAGGCCGACAGTGACTAGGCGGCCTCCTTGCTGGGCTGCGCAGGTCTGAAGGAAAAAAAAAAAGAAGGCGGCAGCATAATGGAAACTCATAAATAAAGCCCTAAATCCCTGGGACAGAGCACCTGGGAACAAAAAGCAGTTTATGAGTTCAGCTGCAGCAGACTTAAAAGTACCTGCCCAGCAGCTCTGAATGAACAACAACAGAGCTCACAACTCACCATTTGAGCTCCTATAAAGAAAAGACCGTCTCCTCAAGCAGCTCCCTGACCCCTATATATCCAAAAAGACACCTCATAAAAGAGAGATCAGATTGACGCTAGGCGGGTATCCGTCTGGGACAAAGATAGCAGAAGAAGAAAACTGGTAACAACCCTTGCTGTTCAACAGCTGCTGCAGGTGAACCCCAGGCAAGCAGGGCCTGGAGTGAACCTCAGCAGACCTACAGCAGAGGGGCCAGACTGTCAGAAGGAAAACCAAGAAACAGAAATAACCTCATCATCAACAAACAGAACATCAATCTGAAAGATTTGAGACCCAATCTGAAAGCCAGCAACTACAAAGTCGACAGGTGGATAAATCCTTAAGGATGGGAAGAAACCGCCGCAAAAAGGATGAAAACACCCGAAACCAGAACACCTCTCCTCCTGCAAGGGATCACAACTCCTCACCAGCAAGGGAACAAGGTTGGATGGAGAACGAGTGTGATGAAATGACAGAATCAGAATTCAGAAGGTGGGTAGTAAGAAACTTCTGTGAACTTAAAGAACATGTTCTAACCAAATGCAAAGAAACTAAGAACCTTGAAAAAAGATTTGACGAAATGCTAACAAGAATGGACAAAATAGAAAGGAATATAAGTGAATTGATGGAGCTGAAAACAGCAACACGAGAACTTCGTGAAGCATGCACAAGTATCAACAGCCGAATTGACCAAGCAGAAGAAAGGATATCAGAGGTCGAAGATCAACTCAATGAAATAAAACGGGAAGGCAAGACTGGAGAAAAAAGGGTAAAAAGGAATGAACAAAGTCTCCAAGAAATGTGGGACTATGTGAAAAGACCTA
>NW_022440891.1:2047-6319 GCF_009761245.1 Sapajus apella
GGGCCAATATTCAACATCCTTAAAGAAAAGAACTTTCAACCCAGAATCTCCTATCCAGCCAAACTAAGCTTCATAAGTGAAGGAAAAATAAAATCCTTTGGGAACATGCAAGTACTCAGAGATTTCGTCACCACCAGGCCAGCTCTACAAGAGCTCCTGAAAGAGGCTCTACACATATAAAGGAACAACAAGTACCAGCTCAACTAAAGGGCAAAACAGCCAGCTAGCACCAAAATGGCAGTATCAAATTCACACATAACAATATTATCCCTAAATGTAAATGGACTAAATGCCCCAATCAAAAGACACAGACTGGCAAATTGGATAAAAAGACAAAACCCATCGGTGTGCTGTATCCAGGAAACCCATCTCACATGCAAGGATACACAAAGGCTCAAAATAAAGGGATGGAGGAAGATTTACCAAGCAAATGGAGAGCAAAAAAAAGCAGGAGTTGCAATTCTCATCTCTGATAAATTAGACTTTAAAGCAACAAAGATCATAAGAGACAAAGAGGGACATTACATAATGGTAAAAGGATCAATGCAAAAAGAAGAGCTAACGATCCTAAATATATATGCACCCAATACAGGAGCACCCAGATACATAAGGCAAGTTCTTAATGACTTACAAAGAGACTTAGACTCCCACACAATAATAGTGGGAGACTGTAACATCCCATTGTCAACATTAGACAGATCAACCAGACAGAAAATTAACAAGGATATCCAGGACTTGAACTCAGACCTGGACCAAGCAAACCTAATAGACATTTACAGAACTCTCCACCCCAAAGCCACAGAATATACATTCTTCTCAGCACCACATCACACCTACTCTAAAATTGACCACATAATTGGGAGTAAATCACTCCTCAGCAAATGCAAAAGAACGGAAATCGTAACAAACAGTCTCTCAGACCACAGTGCAATCAAGTTAGAACTCAGAATTCAAAAACTAACTCAGAACCGCACAGCTTCATGGAAACTGAACAACTTGCTCTTGAATGTTGACTGGATAAACAATGAAATGAAGGCAGAAATAAAGATGTTCTTCGAAACCAACGAGAATGAAGACACAACATACCAGAATCTCTGGGACACATTTAAAGCAGTCTCTAGAGGAAAATATATAGCAACAAGTGCCCACATGAGAAACAAGGAGAGATCAAAAATTGACACCCTATCGTCAAAACTGAAAGAGCTAGAGGAGCAAGATCAAAAAAACTCAAAGTCTAGCAGAAGACAAGAAATAGCTAAGATCAGAGCAGAACTGAAGGAGATAGAGACACAAAAAACCCTTCAAAAAATCAATAAATCCAGGAGCTGGTTTTTTGAAAAGATCAACAAAATAGACAGACCACTAGCCAGATTAATAAAAAAGAAAAGAGAGAATAACCAAATAGATGCAATAAAAAACGATAAAGGGGATATCACCACAGATTCCACAGAAATTCAAACCATCATCAGAGATTATTACAAACAACTCTATGCACACAAACTAATACACCTGGAAGAAATGGATAAATTCCTGGACACTTGCCTCCTGCCAAGCCTAAACCAGGAAGAAGCTGAAACCCTGAACAGACCCATAACAAGGTCTGAAGTTGAGGCAGCAATTAAGAGCTTACCACCCAAAAAAAGCCCAGGTCCAGATGGGTTCACAGCTGAATTCTACCAGACATACAAAGAGGAGCTGGTACCATTCCTTCTGAAACTATTCCAAACAATACAAAAAGAGGGAATTCTTCCCAAATCATTTTATGAGACCAACATCATCCTGATTCCAAAACCCGGCAGAGACTCAACAAGAAAAGAAAACTACAGGCCAATATCTATGATGAACATAGATGCAAAAATCTTCAATAAAATACTGACAAGCCGATTGCAACAGCACATCAAAGAGCTTATCCACCATGATCAAGTAGGTTTCATCCCGGGGATGCAAGCCTGGTTCAACATACGCAAGTCTATAAACGTAATTCACCACATAAACAGAACCAAAGACAAAAACCACATGATTTTCTCAATTGATGCAGAGAAGGCCTTTGACAAAATTCAACAGCCCTTTATGCTAAAAACACTCAATAAGCTAGGTATCAATGGAACGTATTTCAAAATAATAAAAGCTATTTATGACAAACCAACAGCCAATATCATACTGAATGGGCAAAAACTGGAAGCATTCCCCTTGAAATGTGGCACCAGACAAGGATGCCCGCTCTCACCACTGCTATTCAATATAGTATTAGAAGTTCTAGCCAGAGCAATCAGGCAAGAAAAAGAAATAAAGGGCATTCAAATAGGAAAGGAGGAAGTCAAATTGTCTCTATTTGCAGATGACATGATTGTATATCTAGAAGACCCCATCGTCTCAGCCCCAAACCTCCTGAAACTCATAAGCAAGTTCAGCAAAGTCTCAGGATACAAAATCAATGTGCTAAAATCACATGCATTCCTATACACCAGTAACGGACTTAAAGAGAGCCAAATCAAGAACAAACTTCCATTCACAATTGCCACAAAGAGAATAAAATACCTAGGAATACAACTAACAAGGAATGTAAAGGACCTCTTCAAGGAGAACTACAAGCCACTGCTCAACGAAATAAGAGAGGACACAAACAGATGGAGAAACATCCCATGTTCATGGTTAGGAAGAATCAATATCGTGAAAATGGCCATACTGCCCAAAGTAATTTACAGATTCAATGCTATCCCCATCAAGCTACCAATGACCTTCTTTGCAGAACTGGAAAAAACCACCTTAAACTTCATATGGAACCAAAAGAGAGCCCGCATAGCCAAGTCAATTCTAAGCAAAAAGAACAAAGCGGGGGGCATCACACTACCAGACTTCAAACTATACTACAAGGCTACAGTAATCAAAACAGCATGGTACTGGTACCAAAACAGAGATATAGACCAATGGAACAGAACAGAGGTCTCGGAGGCAACACAACCTTTCTACAACCATCTGATCTTTGACAAACCAGACAAAAACAAGCAATGGGGAAAGGATTCCCTGTTCAATAAATGGTGTTGGGAAAGCTGGCTAGCCATGTGCAGAAAGCAGAAACTGGACCCCTTCCTGACACCTTACACTAAAATTAACTCCAGATGGATTAAAGACTTAAACATAAGACCTAACACCATAAAAACCCTAGAAGAAAATCTAGGCAAAACCATTCAGGACGTAGGTGTAGGCAAGGACTTCATGACCAAAACGCCAAAAGCATTGACAACAAAAGCCAAAATAGACAAATGGAACCTAATCAAACTCCACAGCTTCTGCACAGCAAAAGAAACAATCATTAGAGTGAATCGGCAACCAACAGATTGGGAAAAAATTTTTGCAGTTTACCCATCTGACAAAGGGCTGATATCCAAAATTTACAAAGAACTAAAGCAGATTTACAAGAAAAAAACTAACAAGCCCATTCAAAAGTGGGCAAAGGATATGAACAGACACTTCTCAAAAGAAGACATATGTGAGGCCAACAAACATATGAAAAAATGCTCATCATCACTGGTCATCAGAGAAATGCAAATCAAAACTACACTGAGATACCATCTCACGCCGGTTAGAATGGCGATCATTAAAAAATCTGGAGACAACAGATGCTGGAGAGGATGTGGAGAAATAGGAACACTTTTGCACTGTTGGTGGGAGTGTAAATTAGTTCAACCATTGTGGAAGACAGTGTGGCGATTCCTCAAGGACCTAGAAATAGAAATTCCATTTGACCCAGCAATCCCATTACTGGGTATATATCCAAAGGATTACAAATCGTTCTACTATAAGGACACGTGTACACGAATGTTCATTGCAGCACTGTTTACAATAGCAAAGACCTGGAACCAACCCAAATGCCCATCGACGATAGACTGGATAGGGAAAAT
Source organism: Sapajus apella (assembly GCF_009761245.1). Taxonomy (NCBI): domain Eukaryota; kingdom Metazoa; phylum Chordata; class Mammalia; order Primates; family Cebidae; genus Sapajus; species Sapajus apella. The sequence goes on from NW_022440891.1 coordinate 5,950, forward strand.
GTGGCACATATACACCATGGAATATTATGCAGCCATCAAAAACGATGAGTTTGGGTCCTTTGTAGGGACATGGATGAACCTGGAAACCATCATTCTCAGCAAACTGACAGAAGAGCAGAAGATCAAACACCGCATGTTCTCACTCATAGGCGGGTGTTAAACAATGAGAACACATGGACACAGGGAGGGGAGCACTACACACTGGGGTCAGTTGGGGGGAAATAGGGGAGGGACGGTGGGGGGTGGGAAGCTGGGGAGAGATAGCAAGGGGAGAAATGCCAGATGTAGGTGATGGGGAGGAAGGCAGCAAATCACACTGCCATGTGTGTTCCTATGCAACAATTTTGCATGTTCTTCACATGTACCCCAA
>NW_022440892.1:0-6319 GCF_009761245.1 Sapajus apella
TATTGGAGGTGTGGATGAGGACGTTTGTTGTTGTAATCCTTCTTTGCACCTTATTTTAAAGAATAAATGAAACATTTTTCTGGTTGCCTTTTAAAAATTTTAAATGGGATTATGATCCAAGATGGCCGTTTAGGAAGAGCTCAGGATTGCAGCTCCCAGTGAAAGCGCAGAGGGTGAGAGGATGCCACGTTTTTATTGCCCACAGACTAGAAAATTCCCGGGTGGAGGTGCTCCACAGTGGCCAGCGCTGCTGTTTCGGCCAGAGCGACTGTGCTGGCCAGTGCCGCAGCTTTGCCCTGCGTGGCTGGTTTGTCGGCGCCCCAGAGCCGCGGTTCTCCATTCAAAATACACCGGTCCGGGGGCCCTTTTGGCTGGCAATTGGAGCCACAGGAAGTCGCCCATACACCGGTTCAAAAAGGGGACTGAGCAGAGAACTAGGACAGTAGATTCCAGGGCAAAAAAAAAAAAAAAAGCGCCACAAACCTCAGTGCCGCTGTTTAAGCCAGCGCAGTGAGTGGCCACAGGGGAAAACAAACAGACCCTGGCGCCTCTTCAACAGGCGACTGGAACACCAACATAAAAAAGGCTCTGAGGCAGGGAGGCAGGCGATCAGGCTCGGCTGGTCTCACCCCCACAAAAGAACAGCAATCTGAAACTCTGGATTGAGAGTTTCACAGCAAGTGCAGCTGAACCCAGGACGGTCCAGCTCTGTGGGTGAGGGGCGTCCGCCATTACCGAGGCAGCCCGCCTTTGCCAAGGCAACCCGCCATTGCTGAGGCAGCCCGCCATTACCAAGGCAACCCGCCAAAGCAGAGACTCCGCCCCAACAGAGGCGGGTCACCATCGCCAAAGCAGTTCTAACTACACCCATATAAACAGGACTGCAGGGAAGTTCACTCGTCAGCGGGGTGGAGCCCACAGAAGCTGAGCAAAGCTGCTATAGGCCGACAGTGACTAGGCTGCCCCTTGCTGGGCTGGGCAGGTCTGAAGGAAAAAGAAAGAAAAGACGGCGGCAGCATAGCGGAAACTCATAAATAAAGCCCTAAATCCCTGGGACAGAGCACCTGGGAACAAAAAGCAGTTTATGAGTTCTGCTGCAGCAGACCTAAAAGTACCTGCCCAGCAGCTCTGAATGAACAACAACAGAGCTCGCAGCTCACCATTTGAGCTCCTATAAAGAAGAGACCATCTCCTCAAGAAGCTCCCTGACCCCTATATATCCAAAAAGACACCTCATAAAAGAGAGATCAGATTGTCACTAGGCGGGTATCCTTCTGGGACAAAGATAGCAGAAGAAGAAAACTGGTAACAACCCTTGCTGTTCAGCAGCTGCTGCAGGTGAACCCCAGGCAAGCAGGGCCTGGAGTGAACCTCAGCAGACCTACAGCAGAGGGGCCACACTGTAAGAAGGAAAACCAAGAAACAGAAATCACCTCATCATCAACAAACAGAACGTCAATCTGAAAGATTTGAGACCCAATCTGAAAGCCAGCAACTACAAAGTCGACAGGTGGATAAATCCTTAAAGATGGGAAGAAACCGGCGGAAAAAGGATGAAAACACCCGAAACCGGAACACCTCTCCTCCTAAAAGGGAACAACTCCTCACCAGCAAGGGAACAAGGTTGGATGGAGAACGAGTGTGATGAAATGACAGAATCAGACTTCAGAAGGTGGGTAGTAAGAAACTTCTGTGAACTTAAAGAACATGTTCTAACCAAATGCAAGGAAACTAAGAACCTTGGAAAAAGATTCGACGAAATGCTAACAAGAATGGACAAAATAGAAAGGAATATAAGTGAATAGATGGAACTGAAAAACGCAACACGAGAACTTTGTGAAGCATGCACAAGTATCAACAGCTGAATAGACCAAGAAGAAGAAAGGATATCAGAGGTCGAAGATCAACTCAATGAAATAAAATGGGAAGGCAAGACTGAAGAAAAAAGGGTAAAAAGGAATGAACAAAGTCTCCAAGAAATGTGGGACTATGTGAAAAGACCTAGTCTACGTTTGATAGGCGTACCAGAATGCGACAAAGAGAATGAATCCAAGCTGGAAAATACTCTTCAGGATATTATCCAGGAAAACTTCCCCAACCTAGCAAGGCAGGCAAACATTCAAGTCCAGGAAATACAGAGAACACCACAAAGATATTCGTCAAGAAGAGCAACCCCAAGGCACATAATCGTCAGATTCACCAGGGTCGAAATGAAGGAGAAAATACTAAGGGCAGCCAGAGAGAAAGGTCGGGTTACCCAGAAAGGGAAGCCCATCAGACTCACAGCAGATCTCTCAGCAGAAACCCTACAGCCAGAAGAGAATGAGGACCAATATTCAACATCCTTAAAGAAAAGAATTTTCAACCCAGAATCTCCTATCCAGCCAAACTAAGCTTCATAAGTGAAGGAAAAATAAAATCCTTTGGGAACATGCAAGTACTCAGAGATTTCGTCACCACCAGGCCAGCTCTACAAGAGCTCCTGAAAGAGGCTGTACACATATAAAGGAACAACAAGTACCAGCTCAACTAAAGGACAAAACAGCCAGCTAGCACCAAAATGGCAGTATCAAATTCACACATAACAATATTAACCCTAAATGTAAATGGACTAAATAACCCACTCAAAAGACACAGACTGGCAAACTGGATAAAAAGACAAAACCCATCAGTGTGCTGTATCCAGGAAACCCATCTCACATGCAAGGATACACAAAGGCTCAAAATAAAGGGATGGAGGAAGATTTACCAAGCAAATGGAGAGCAAAAAAAAGCAGGAGTTGCAATTCTCATCTCTGATAAATTAGACTTTAAAGCAACAAAGATCAGAAGAGACAAAGAGGGACATTACATAATGGTAAAAGGATCAATGCAACAAGAAGAGCTAATGATCCTAAATATATATGCACCCAATACAGGAGCACCCAGATACATAAGGCAAGTTCTTAATGACTTACAAAGAGACTGAGACTCCCACACAATAACAGTGGGAGACTTTAACATCCCATTGTCAACATTAGAGAGATCAACCAGACAGAAAATTAACAAGGATATCCAGGACTTGAACTCAGACCTGGACCAAGCAAACCTAATAGACATTTACAGAACTCTCCACCCCAAATCCACAGAATATACATTCTTCTCAGCACCACATCACACCTACTCTAAAATTGACCACATAATTGGGAGTAAATCACTCCTCAGCAAATGCAAAAGAACGGAAATCGTAACAAACAGTCTCTTGACCACAGTGCAATCAAGTTAGAACTCAGAATTCAAAAACTAACTCAGAACCGCACAACTTCATGGAAACTGAACAACTTGCTCCTGAATGTTGACTGGATAAACAATGAAATGAAGGCAGAAATAAAGATGTTCTTCAAAACCAACGAGAATGAAGACACAACATACCAGAATCTCTGGGACACATTTAAAGTAGTCTCTAGAGGAAAATATATAGCAATAAGTGCCCACATGAGAAGAAAAGAGAGATCAAAAATTGACACCCTATCATCAAAACTGAAAGAACTAGAGGAGCAAGATCAAAAAAACTCAAAGTCTAGCAGAAGACAAGAAATAGCTAAGATCAGAGCAGAACTGAAGGAGATAGAGACACAAAAAACCCTTCAAAAAATCAATAAATCCAGGAGCTGGTTTTTTGAAAAGATCAACAAAATAGACAGACCACTAGCCAGATTAATAAAAAAGAAAAGAGAGATTAACCAAATTGATGCAATAAAAAACGATAAAGGGGATATCACCACAGATTCCACAGAAATTCAAACCATCATCAGAGATTATTACAAACAACTCTATGCACACAAACTAATAAACCGGGAAGAAATGGATAAATTCCTGGACACTTGCCTCCTGCCAAGCCTAAACCAGGAAGAAGCCGAAACCCTGAACAGACCCATAACAAGGTCTGAAGTTGAGGCAGCAATTAAGAGCTTACCACCCAAAAAAAGCCCAGGTCCAGATGGGTTCACAGCTGACTTCTACCAGACATACAAAGAGGAGCTGGTACCATTTCTTCTGAAACTATTCCAAACAATACAAAAAGAGAGAATTCTTCCCAAATCATTTTACGACACCAACATCATCCTGATTCCAAAACCCGGCAGAGACTCAACAAGAAAAGAAAACTTCAGGCCAATATCCATGATGAACATAGATGCAAAAATCTTCAATAAAATACTGACAAGCCGATTGCAACAGCACATCAAAAAGCTTATCCACCATGATCAAGTAGGCTTCATCCCGGGGTTGCAAGGCTGGTTCAACATACGCAAGTCTATAAACGTAATTCACCACATGAAGAGAACCAAAGACAAAAACCACACGATTATCTCAATTGATGCAGAGAAGTCCATTGACAAAACTCAGCAGCCCTTTATGCTAAAAAAAGTCAATAAGCTAGGTATTGATGGAACGTATCTCAAAATCATAAAAGCTATTTATGACAAACCAACAGCCAATATCATACTGAATGGGCAAAAACTGGAAGCATTCCCCTTGAAATGTGGCACCAGACAAGGATGCCCACTCTCACCACTGCTATTCAATATTGTATTAGAAGTTCTAGCCAGAGCAATCAGGCAAGAAAAAGAAATAAAGGGCATTCAAATAGGAAAGGAGGAGGACAAGTTGTCTCTATTCGCAGACGACATGATTGTATATCTAGAACACCCCATCGTCTCAGCCCCAAACCTCCTGAAACTGATAAGCAAGTTCAGCAAAGTCTCAGGATACAAAATCAATGTGCAAAAATCACATGCATTCCTATACACCAATAACAGACTTAAAGAGAGCCAAATCAAGAACAAACTTCCATTCACAATTGCCACAAAGAGAATAAAATACCTAGGAATACAACTAACAAGGAATGTAAAGGACCTCTTCAAGGAGAACTACAAGCCACTGCTCAATGAAATAAGAGAGGACACAAACAGAGGGAGAAACATTCCATGTTCATGGTTAGGAAGCATCAATATCGTGAAAATGGTCATACTGCCAAAAGTAATTTACAGATTGAATGTTATCCCCATCAAGCTACCAATGACCTTCTTCGCAGAACTGGAAAAAACCACCTTAAACTTCATATGGAACCAAAAGAGAGCCCACATAGCCAAGTCAATTCTAAGCAAAAAGAACAAAGCGAGGGGCATCACACTACCGGACTTCAAACTATACTACAAGTCTACAGTAATCAAAACAGCATGGTACTGGTACCAAAACAGAGATATAGACCAATGGAACAGAACAGAGGTCTCGGAGGCAACACAACATATCTACAACCATCTGATCTTTGACAAACCAGACAAAAACAAGCAATTGCGAAAGGATTCCCTGTTCAATAAATGGTGTTGAGAAAGCTGGCTAGCCATGTGCAGAAAGCAGAAACTGGACCCCTTCCTGACACCTTACACTAAAATTAACTCCAGATGGATCAAAGACTTAAACATAAGACTTAACAGCATAAGAACCCTAGAAGAAAATCTAGGCAAAACCATTCAGGACGTAGGTGTAGGCAAGGACTTCATGACCAAAACACCAAAAGCATTGACAACAAAAGCCAAAATAGACAAATGGGACCTAATCAAACTCCACAGCTTCTGCACAGCAAAAGAAACAATCATTAGAGTGAATCGGCAACCAACAGATTGGGAAAAAATTTTTGCAGTTTACCCATCTGACAAAGGGCTGATATCCAAAATTTACAAAGAACTAAAGCAGATTTACAAGAAAAAAACTAACAAGCCCATTCAAAAGTGGGCAAAGGATATGAACAGACACTTCTCAAAAGAAGACATACGTGAGGCCAACAAACATATGAAAAAATGCTCATCATCACTGGTCATCAGAGAAATGCAAATCAAAACTACACTGAGATACCATCTCACGCCGGTTAGAATGGCGATCATTAAAAAATCTGGAGACAACAGATGCTGGAGAGGATGTGGAGAAATAGGAACACTTTTGCACTGTTGGTGGGAGTGTAAATTAGTGCAACCATTGTGGAAGACAGTGTGGCGATTCCTCAAGGACCTAGAAATAGAAATTCCATTTGACCCAGCAATCCCATTACTGGGTATATATCCAAAGGATTACAAATCGTTCTACTATAAGGACACGTGTACACGAATGTTCATTGCAGCACTGTTTACAATAGCAAAGACCTGGAACCAACCCAAATGCCCATCGACGATAGACTGGATAGGGAAAATGTGGCACATATACACCATGGAATATTATGCAGCCATCAGAAACGATGAGTTTGGGTCCTTTGTAGGGACATGGATGAACCTGGAAACCATCA
>NW_022440893.1:0-6318 GCF_009761245.1 Sapajus apella
TCTTATACTAGCTGCGTTTGGATATTCCTGACTGAATGGGAGTATAGTTTGTGATGGGAAATATCTGGCTCTAAAACAAAAACGGAGTTATCTAGCGGTATGATTGTCAAGGTGTTTATTCAACTTACAGAGTTAAATTGATGTGTTAACATAGCAGTTCAGAAACCCTTTCTTTGCAGAATATGGAAACACACATTTCCAGCCATATACAGGTAAATAAGAATTAGCGGTGAGATCGCCTCTAAAACGCAGGTGAAACGTATATTTCAAACTGCTCTGCTGTGTGTTCGTTCAGTTTAGAAACTTGCATCTACGTTTACATTCAGCCAGTTAGAAACATGTTTCTTATAATAGCTGTGTTTAGATATTCCTGAGTGAATGGCAGTATGGGGTGTAATGAGAAACATCTGGCTCCAAAACAAAAACGAAGCTATCTAGCAGAATGAGTGTCAAGATGTATATTAAACTTACAGAGTTAAACTGATGTGTGAATGTAGCAGCTCAGAAACCCTTTCTTTGGAGAGTCTAGAGAAAGATATTTCCAGCCATATACAGGTATATAAGAATTAGCGGTAAGGTCGAGTGTAAAACACAGGTGAAACGTACATTTCAAAGTGCTCTGCTGTGTGTTCACCTTAGGAAGTTGCATCTATATTTACATTCAGCCAGTTAGAAAGACGTTTCTTCTCAAAGCTGCGTTTGGATTTTCCTGAGTGAATGGGAGTATAGGGTGTAATGAGAAATATCTAGCTCTTAAAGAATAACGGAGCTATATAGCAGAATTATTGTAGATTTGTATATTCAACTTAGAAAGTTAAACTGATGTGTGAATGTACCAGTTCAGAAACCCTTTCTTTGTTTTGTTCAGCAGCCTTGTATACAGGTATATAAGAATTTGCGGTAAGACCGTGTCTAACACACAGGTGAAACGTATCTTCCAAGCTGCTCTGCTGCGTGTTCGTTCACTTTATTAAGTTGCATCTATGTTTACATTCAGCCAGTGGGAAACACGTTTCTTCTAAGAGCTGCATTTGATTACTCAGAAGTGAATGGGAGTATAGGGGGAATGAGAAATAGCTGGCTCTAAAACAAAAACGGAGCTCTCTAGCAGAATGATTGTCAAGGCGTATATTTAACTTGCAGAGATAAACTGATCTGTGATTGTAGCAGTTCAGAAACCCTTTTTTTGGAGAGTCTAGAATCGCATATTTCTAGTTATATACAGGTATATAAGAATTAGCAGTTACATCCGTGTAAAACACAGGTGAAACGTATCATTCAAACTTCTCTGCTGTGTGTTCACTAACCTTAGGAAGTTGCACCTAAATTCAGATTCAGTGAGTGAGAAACACATTTCTTCTAAAGCTGCATTTGGATATTCCTGAGGGAATGCGTGTATGGGGGTAATTAGAAATATCTGGCTCTAAAACCAAAAGGGGGCTATCTGGAAGAATGATTGTCAAGATGTATTTTCGACTTACAGATTTAAACTGATGCATGAATGTAGCAGTTCAGAAACCCTTTCTTTGGAGAATCTAGAAACAGATTTTTCCAGGTATATACAGGTATATAAGAATCTGTATAACAAAAACGGATCTATCTAGCAGAATGGATGTCACGGTGAACATTCAACTTACAGAGTTAAATTGACGTGTTTATGTAGCAGTTCAGGAACTCTTCCTTTGGAGAATCTAGAAACAGATATTTCCAGCACTGTACATACATAGAAGAATTAGCAGTAAGACAGGAGAAACGGAAATTTCAAACTGCTCTGCTGTGTGTTCATTCACCTTAGGAAGTTGCATCTATGTTTAGATTCAGAGAGTCAGAAACACATTTCTTCTAAAAAATGCCTTTGAATATTCCAGAGTGAATGTGAGTATATGCTGTAATGAGAAATATCTGGCTCTAAATCAAAAATGGAGATACCTAGCAGAATGGTTGTGAATGCGTATTCAGTGTACAGAGTTCAACTGATGTATGTATACAGCAGTTCAGAAAATCCTTTCTTTGTAGAATGTAAAAAAAGGATGTTTCCAGCTATACCAGGTGTGTAAAAATTAGCAGTAAGAATGCATCTAAAACAGCAAAGAAACATATGTTTTCTTTGAAGAATCTAGAAACAGATATTTTCAGGCTTATACAGGCATATAAGAATTAACAATAAGAGTGCGTATAAAACACAGGAGACACGAATATTTCAAACTGCTCTGCTGTGTGTTCCTTCACCTGAGGAAGTTGCATCTATGTTTAGATTCAGCGAGTTAGAAACAAGTTTCTTCTAAAAGCTGCGTTTGGATATTCCTGAGTGAATGGGAGCATAGTGTGTAGTGAGAAATATCTGGCTCTAAACAAAAACGGAGCTATCTAGCAGAATGATTGTCAAGGAGTGTATTCAACGTACAGTGTTAAACTGAAGTGTGAATGTAGCAGTTAAGGAACCCTTTCTTTGGAGAATCTAGAAACAGATATTTCCAGCCACATAGAGGTATATAGCAATTAGCAATAAGATTGCGTCTAAAACACAGGTGAAACGTATCTTTTTTACTGCTCTGCTGTGTGTTCCTTCACATTAGGAAGTTGCATCTATGTTTAGATTCAGCGAGTTAGAAACACATTTCTTCTAAAAGCTGCGTTTGGATATTCCTGAGTGAATGGGAGAATAGGGTATAATGAGAAATATCTGGCTTTAAAAAAAATGGAGCTATTCAGCAGAATCATTGTCAAGTGGTATGTTTAACTTACAAAGATAAAATGATGTGTGAATGTAGCAGTTCAGACACTGTTTCTTTGGAAAATCTAGAAACAGATATTGCCAGCCTTATCCAGCTATTAAGTATGATCGGTAAGATAGCGTCTAAAACACAGGTGAAACGTGTCTTTCAAACTGCTCTGCTGTGTGTTCGTTCACTTTAGGAAGTAGCATCTATGTTTACATTCAGCCAGTTAGAAACATGTTTATCTAAAAGCTGCATTTCAATATTCCTGAGTAATGGGAGTATAGGGTGTCATAAGAAATATCTAGCTGCAAAAAAGAAAAAAAAAAAAAAGAGCTATCTAGCCGAATGATTGTGAAGTTGTATAGTGAACTTACAGAGTTAAACTGATGTGTGAATATAGCAGTTCAGAATCCCTTTCTTTGGAGAATCTAGAAACATATTTCCAGCCATATACTGGTATATATGAATTAGTGGAAAGATCGCACCTAAAACACAGGTGAAACGTATCTCTCACAGTGCACTGCTATGTGTTCGTTCACCTTAGAAAGTTGCATCTAAGTTAGGATTCACCGAGTTAGAAACACGTTTCTTCTAAAAGGGGCGTTTGGATATTCCTGAGTGAATGGGAGTATAGGGTGTCATGAGAAATATCTGACTCTAAAACATAAACGGAGCTATCTAGCAGAATGATTGTCAAGGTATATATTCAACTTACAGAGATAAACTGATGCTTGAATGTAACATTTCAGAAACCCTTTCTTTGGAAAATCTAGAATCAGATATTTCCAGGCATAAAGAGGTATATAAGAATTAGCGGTAAGATCGCGTGTAAAACAGAGGTGAAACATAGCTTTCAAACGGCTCTTCTGAGTGTTTGTTAACCTTAAAAAGTTGCATCTATGTTTACTTTCAGCCAGTTATAAAGAAGTTTCTGGTAAAAGCTGCGTTTGGATATTCCTGAGTGAATCACAATATAGGGTGTAATGAGATATATCTGGCTCTAAAATGAAAACGAAGCTGTGTGGCAGAATCATTGTCAAGGTGTATATTCAACTTACAGAGTTAAACTGATGTGGGAATGTAGCAGTTCAGAGACCCTTTCTTTGGAGAATCTAGAAACAGATCTTTCGAGCCATATACAGGTATATAAGAATTAGCAGTAGGACGGCGTCTAAAACACAGCTGAAACGTATGTTTTAAACTGCTCTGCTGTGTGTTCGTGAAGCCTAGGAAGTTTCATCTATGTTTAGATTCAGCGAGTTATCAACACGTTTCTTCTAAAAGCTGTGTTTCGATATTACTGAGTGCATGGGAGTATAGGGTGTAATGAGAAATATCTGGCTCTAAAACAAAAATGGAGATACCTAGCAGAATGATTGTCACAGTGTATATTCAACTTACAGAGTTAAACAGATGTGTGACTGTAACAGTTCAGAAACCATTTCTTTGGAGAATCTAGAAACAGATATTTCCAGCCATATACAGGTAAATAAGAATTAGTGGTAAGATCGCTTGTAAAACACTGGTGAAACGTATATTTCAAACTGCTCTGCTGTGTCTTCGTTCAGTTTAGGAAGTTGCATCTATGTTTACATTCAGCCATTTAGAAACACGTTTCTTCTAAAAGCTGCGTTTGGATATTCCTGAGTGAATGGGAGCATAGGGTGTAATGAGAAATATCTGGCTTTAAAAGAAAAACGGAGCTATCTACCAGAGTTATTGTCAAAATGTATATTCACTGTACAGAGTTAAGCTGTTGTGTGAATGTAGCCGTTCAGAAACCCTTTCTTTGGAGAATCTAGAAACAGATATTTCCAGCCATATACAGGCATATAAAATTATCTGTAAGTTCCCATGTAAAACACAGGTTAAACGTATGATTCAAACTGTTCTGCTGTGTCTTAGTTCAGTTTAGGAAGTTGCATCTATGTTTAGATTCAGCGAGTTAGAAACACGTTTCTTCTAAAAGCTGCATTTAGATATTCCTGAGTGAATGGGTCTATTGGGTGTAATGAGAAATATCTGGCTCTAAAACAAACAAAAAAAAAGCTATCTAGCAGAATGATTTTCAACGTGTACATTAAACTTACAGAGTTAAACTGATGTGAATGTAGTAGTTCAGAAACTCTTTCTTTGGAGAATCTTGAAACAGATATTTCCAGCCATATACAGGTATGTAAGAATTAGCGACAAGATCACGTCTAAAACATAGGTGAAACGTATATTTCAAACTGCTCTGCTGTGTCTTCATTCAGTTTAGGGAATTCCATCCATGTTTACATTCAGACAATTTACAAACAAGTTTCTTATAAAAGCTGCATTTGGACATTGCTGACTGAATGGGAGTATATGTGTAATGAGAAATATCTGGCTTAAAAAAAAAAGCTATGTAGCAGAATGATTGTCAAGGTGTATATTCAACTTACAGAGGTAAAGTGATATGTGAATATAGCAGTTCAGAAACCCTTTCTTTGAGGAATCTAGAAACAGATATTTCCAGTATTATACAGGTATTTAAGAATTAGTGATAAGATTGCGTCTAAAACACAGGTGAAAGGTATCTTTCAAACTGCTCTGCTGTGTGTTCGTTTACCTTAGAAAGTTGCATCTATGTTAAATTCAGTGAGTTAGAAAGAAGTTTCTTCTAAAAGCTGCGTTTGGATATTCCTGAGTGAATGGGAGTATAGGGCATAATGAGAAATATCTTACTCTAAAACAAAAAGGGAGCTCTCTAGCAGAATGATTTTCAAAGTGTATATTCAATGTACAGAGTTAAACTGTTTTGTGAATGTAGCAGTTCATAAATCATTTCTTTGGAGAATCTAGAAACAGATATTTCCAACCATATACAAGTATATAAGAATTAGCCATAAGATCGCGTCTAAATCACAGGTGAAATGTATCCTTCAAACTGCTCTGCTGTGAGTTCGTTCACATTATAAAGTTGCATCTATGTATACATTCAGCCAGTTAGAAACACGTTTCTTCTAAACGCTGCGTTTGGAGTTTCCTAAGTGAATGGGAGTATAGGGTGCAATGAGTAATATCTGGCTCTAAAACAAACATGTAGCTATCTAGCAGAATGATTCTCTAGGTGTATATTTAACTTACAGATTTAAACTGATGTGTCAATGTAGCAGTTTAGAAACCCTTTCTTTTTTTTTCCCCATTTATTTATTTTATTGCATTTTAGGTTTTGGGGTACATGTGAAGAACATGCAAAATTGTTGCATAGGAACACACGTGGCAGTGTGATATGCTGCCTTCCTCCCCATCACCTACATCTGGCATTTCTCCCCTTGCTATCTCTCCCCAGCTTCCCACCCCCCACCGTCCCTCCCCTATTTCCCCCCAACTGACCCCAGTGTGTAGTGCTCCCCTCCCTGTGTCCATGTGTTCTCATTGTTTAACACCCGCCTATGAGTGAGAACATGCGGTGTTTGATCTTCTGGTCTTCTGTCAGTTTGCTGAGAATGATAGTAGAAACCCTTTCTTTAGAGAATCTAGAAACAGATATTTCCAGCCATACAGAGGTATATTAGAAATAGTAGTATGATCGGGTTTAAAACACAGGTGAAACCTATCTCTCAAACTGCTC
>NW_022440894.1:0-6316 GCF_009761245.1 Sapajus apella
CTGGTTTCAGGACAATTTCCTGGAGCCTTCAATTTTTTTTTTTTTTTTAGCACTTTCCAGATTCCATTTCTTTGGGCAAATGGAGAAGCGGGGGAGAAAAATGGTACTTAATACAAGAGCAATCTTGAATGCTCAGCTGCAATTGAAAAGCCTGGTATGAAACAAGACTCTATGATTGTGTCAAAGTAGCATAAGATTTATGTGTTGTTGAAGCTCTTGGTTAAGTACTAGATGCAGTATTATGATATATTTCACTCTCTTGTAAATTACATGATCTACCACACGAGCTTTCTGTCAGCACAACTTTTATTTATTGACTGCAATGTCAGAAATGCCACATGAGGCAAAGAGTCATCCACAACAAGTGATTACATTTTTCTAAAATGATACAAATATTAACTCTTGGTTGAACAGTGATGCTATGCTGCTTCTCATTCCAGTTTTTCTTCTCTTTTTAAATAGATAACTAAGGTCAATTTTATTCTTTCTTCCTTCTGCTGCAACAACTAAGATAATTGCTTATTTCACTCATTCCACTTCCCAAGGGTTCACAAGAGGTTTCTATCTAGTTCCAATAAAGAATGTGTTAGATTGCTTTATATCCCTCATATATAACACTACTTAACGAGCCGGAGAAGCTAGTGTACTAGCCTCTTACCTCTGTAACACTGAAAAAAGCCTGCATTTCATAAGCAAAGAGACACAGGGGTAGAGAATAGGAGAGCAAAGTTCTCTAGTCACTTTTTCCAAGTCATCCTCTGTGTTACCTCGACATGTTTGTTACTATCCCCAAATTTTTGAAGAAAGACGGTTTAGCTAAACTATCTCTAAAGTCCCTGATAGTTTTATAGTCTTTTATCTTAATTTTATTGATAATTTAACTTTATTATTTTAGAGTACTGATTATTTTAGACTAGATTAAGAATTATTCGTTTTTAATTTTAGTTACTATTACAAGAATATTTTCATTGTCCTAAGGCAGCTTATCTTTCTGAGCAAAGTCAAAGTACTATATTTCTGTTATTTATTAGCGATAATCAGGAAAAAGAAAAAAATGAATAATTTTAGATCTTTAAATTTAGCTTTAGAGTACATTTACCTTTTGATCTGTTGATACTACAGATAAGAAGGAAAAAAAAATTCAAAACCTCTTTCACCTGGCTATATTATTTTTACATTTTTATTTGGGATATGACTGTAATTTAACAGATCTTTTGTCATTTGAAATTTTAAAAGATTGGATAAAACTCTCTTCTTTTATTTATTCTCTTTATTTAAAGATTTTTTTTTTTTTTTTTTTTTTTTTTTTTTTTTTTTTTGGCAGTGGAGGACACCATGAGAAATAAAACAGCAGCATGAATGCTACCGTTCAGTTGCAGAGGAGTCATCAGAATATCAGAATACAGTTAAAAGGCACAATCAGACCTAATACCCAACATCCTATACATTATGCTTCTTGCCCCACTTTTGGATCTAGGTGATTCATATTGACTATCAGTCTCTCATTCTTAGAAAGCAAAACTTCCAAAAAAAACCAAAAAACAAAAAAAACTAAAGAGCACCTGTTCTTTAAAATACGCCTGACTTCAAATCTGCTTTATTCTTTTCAAAGAGGCTGATGAACTACCCTTTATTATATTATTTCAAACAAGACACATATTTAGGGCTTGATGTTAATATGCTTCAAAATGTTGTCACTGAAAGGAAGAAGGCTTTGTGGGAAAATGAAACTCTCTTTGCACGACTAAGCTTCTAATTCTTCTTGCAGCTCACCTGATTGATGTTATTTCCTCTTTTGTAGCCTATAAAAGACACTGGACTCATGTTTGGAAAAATGAGTAAATAAATTCATTCATCAGCTTGTGTCAGGGGAGAAAACAAATTAGAAATCCAAGCAAAGACTGAGTTTTCAGAAGTTATCGTATTTCCTTAGAGCAGAGCTCCAAAACAAAATTTGGTGTTATTTACTCTTTCCAATCCCTTTCTTACGTTCTCTCTTAAATCCACTCAAATAAAGCTTTAGTTTCCAACCTCCCACCCAAACTGCTCTTTTCAAGCTTCCTATTTTTAAGTTTAAAGGCTACTTCTCTTTCCTTGACTTTCTTAGATCCAACCATGAGAAACTGCTGTTTTGATCGTGTTGGATCTACTATGAATACATTCCATATTGCTATTGCATGCTTTATATTGCTCATAATACTGATTCCACATGGTCCAATCTTATTTAACCTAAAAGAAGAATTTGATTTATTGGCACCTCCTACTTCCTCGAGATATTGTCTTTACTTGGCTTCCAAAGCACCACATTCTTCTAGTTTTTCTCCTACCTCACTGCATTCCTTCTTAGTGTTTTTTTTTGTTTTGTTTTGTTTTGTTTTGTTTTGTTTTTGTTTTTGTTTTTTTGTTCTTTTTTCCAAGCATAATCTCTCCAACCTCTAACCACTGCCCGCCAAGACTCAAACCATGGATATATTATTATCTTCATTTGTACACTCTGCTTTGGTGTTCTCATCTGGTCTCTATCTTTAAACATCACCTTTACGCTGATAAATCCTAGGTCAGCTCTTGCCTCTAAGTTCAGATGTGTATAGACAATTGAGAAATCTATTTGTATCATAATATATATCTCAAATTAACAAGTCAAAACTATAGTTGATCTTATGCCCCAACACAAGCTGCTAAACCTACCCTTTCTTCCATCAAAGCTTCCTACTTTAGGTAATAGCAATTCAATTTGTCTAATTTTTAAGTCAAAATTCTTAGTCATCCTCCAGTCTCATCATTAAACTTTTTCATTTGCACTTTATATTCATCAACAAATACCATTAACTTTGCCTTCCAAATATATTCACTGTGATTATGTTTTATCACCTTTCCTGCTTCTACTTGTTCCTAGTCACTCTCTTTGTACTGAATTATAACCACCCTTTAAACTGATCTTTTTTCACCTAATCTCTACTTTTACTTTTTCTCCACACAGCAGCCAGAATAATCCTGCTTCAGCATAAATCAGAACATGTTTTTTTTGAGGGTGTTTCCCCTCTCACTTATTTAAAAGCCCGGAATTGCCAAAGGCCTACCTGATATAGCCCCTTCACTGTTCCCGATCTGGATCTGTATCCACTCAGCTCCAGCCACACATCATCGTTGTATAATAGAGTCACATCCTCTAACTAAGCAACTGGTCCTCAAATTTGATTATATATCATAGTCATCTAAAGAGCATTTAAAGTATGTTGCTGTTAATCCAAAATGCAATATCCAACCTAACTTTACGGCCTTTGCACTTCCGATTCTCTCTATCCCTGATAGCTTGCTCCCTTACCTCCTTCAGGCTTGCCCTAGTATCACCTTCTCCGTGAGGCCATCCTTACCATCCTTTTTTTTACATTGGTCATTCTACATATGAATACATTCCACATTGCTATTGCATGCTTTACATTGCTCATAATACTGATCACATTAAAGCCTTCCAAGTATTCCACTTTTATTTCTGCCTGTATCCTACAGTAGTAGATGGTGTTAGAGCACTGTCTATATTTCCTCAGTACTCTTTGTTCTTGCCCATGCCTACAGCATCCTATTAAAACACCCTCAGTTCCTTGCCTGAAAGATTTTTTTTTCTCATCCTCACATGACCAGCAGTACTGGGAGTTGGTCGAGTTGGGGAATGAATACCCTGGCATTTTTGGGTGGGATAACAGTTCTTTGTATTCTATACTATCTCCAATATTTCCCCCATGGAATCAGGTCTCAGCTTTCTGCATGATAACCTGTACCCATAACTGACTTACTTTCAATGCCTCCTTCTTCATTCTCCTGCAGGTGCTTTTGGAGACTATTTCCTAAGTAAACTACTTTACTCATATCCTTGCCTCAGGGGGAGCTTCTGGGAAAACCCTATCCAGGACGCATTCCAAGAGTTCCTGGTACTTTAAACGAACATGGTGGGGTTTTTCTGTCTGTTATATTTTACTGATCTATCTCCAATAGATAGGAAAGAGCCTGGCATGTAGTAGACACTTCATACATATTTGTTGGATCAGCAAACCTCTATTATTAAAGATTTCTTAACTCTAATTTGAGCACAGGGAGAGCAATCACCTAATTTACAACTAACATCCTCACACTAACAGATATATTTCCTTCTTGCTTCAACTGCCAGTGCTGCTGCTTCTGAAAAAAGTGAAGATTTGGTAAGTTAAGTTTAGGGAAAAAGAGAAATTTATTTTTAAAATAAGAATTACTTACTATAGTAATTTCTAAATTTAGATACCTTGAATTCCCTTGCTGTAGTATATGTTTCTGATTTGTAGATCCTAGTTTTCGTGAATCCAGGCTCAACTGACTTGGAGTAGGACCAATAAATATATTTTTAACGTTCTCTTGATGATTCTGATGTACAGCTTAGTTTTGGAACTACTTGCTTCGCTAGAGAATACTACTTTAAGTTATCAAGTATTTATACAATATGCTACTTCAGGAAAAAAAATACACTTCTCAAATATCCCCAGTTGTATTTAAATAGGAATCACAAACCTCCATTTAAAAAATGCTAACATTTAAAATGACTGTGAAAGTATTTCTTCATTTTATGAAATATGTATAATCTTCCTATCAAGTTACAGTCACTTTTACTTCCTTTAGCTTAAAAAGGAGAAAGATAAACTACTAAATAAATATATGCATAAAGAAACACTGTTTATATGCATATGTGATTTACAATATGGATCACCCTCAAATATGGAAAAAGGAACACTATTAAAAGTTATTTTAAATAGTTTACATGTTGCATTTTTTAAAAATTATACATTATGAAGACTACAGGTTTCTGTATGCACCTGCCAAATATAAATGAAATAATTCCAGTATGTACCTGCCAAATACAAACAAAAGAAATATAAACCAAGTATACATTTCACACATTATGCATTAACCATATATATATATTTTTTAGTGTTTTTAAGCACCAGTAAGTGTAATTGCCATATTAGGATTTAATTTACTTGCCTCTTACCAGACTGGAACAAGAAAAAAAAAGGCAAGCAAGATAACTTTGCCTTCTCTCAAATTCTCTAGCGTAATTATTCCAACTCCCAAATAAAGGAAAGTGGATTAGAGAACCATCTGTCATTGCTAACAAATTAATGCTCCTATACAGGCAACAAAGACATTACTCCTTTTGGGTCACCTTTTTGCCAAATTAAAAAAAAATAATAATAAACCATGTAAAAGTACAGACTAGGCTGACCAGTAGTGACCCTTAAGGAAGGATGTGTTTTGAATCCTAATTATAAAAATATCATCAATACACTGATCTAGAGATTTTCTGTAATGAGGCATTTAGGTCATTCTCTTGCATCAGAGGGCAGTTGTTTCCCAGGAGAATAAAAGTTTCAGGTTTTCCTAAGAGTATATTTCTTAGTCAATAGAGTGTGAATCTGTATATATATTAAAAAGACACAAGATACTTCTGATACACACACACACACAAACATACACACACAGCTTCAGAAAACTCTTAAGGCATCTTAACTCATTTTGTTTTTTCTTGTAGTGAAATTTTGCTAGGAGGGCAGGTAAGAACATATGATGAAAATGGTTCATCTCATGGTTCTATGGTAAAAAAAAAATGCTTCTGAAAATGTAACTTCCTTTGTCATCTCTACAATCAGGCATAATAAAAAGAATACAAGACAGGGAAGCAGGTATCTTGGGTTAGGCTGCCTGCTTTGGGTATGAACTACATGACTTTAGTTATTTAACTATCTTATATGTCATTCATTCCTTCTTGAAATAAAGGAGAGACATTTGCAGACATTGTTAGAGAACACATATATATTATGTATATGATATATTAATATATATGTAACATATATAATATATATATTTATATGTAACATATATATGATATATAATTATATATCATAATATAATTATATATCATATTATAATATATGATATATTAATATATTATATAATATATGTTATATATTATATATTCATAAATAATATATATATTTTTATTTGGGTAATTTTCTGAATAAAAACTCTCTAAATCTGGAGAGCATGTTTTTTCATACATATTATATGTGTACTATATATATGATATTATATATTAATATATCATATATTATAATATATAATTATATATCATATATAATATATATTATATATCATATATTATATATATTATATATGATATATAAGTATAATATATATTATAATTATATATGTAACATATATAATATATGTTATATATAATATATACATTCCTTCAGTAGGGAGAGATGCAAGTCCAACTCAAAATAGCTTA
>NW_022440895.1:0-6314 GCF_009761245.1 Sapajus apella
GCGGCGTGCGCGTGCGGCGTGCGCGTGCGGCGTGCGGCGTGCGCGTGGTCCAGCCTGTACAGGCATGTCACAGCGTGTGGCGTGCGCGTGCAGCGTGCCTGCCGCAGGTGGCGTCACTGCACGTGGCTCAGTGACCGACCTGTGCAACCCACGCACGCAAGTCCTGGCGCCGCCAATGTTAGTGACAGCCTTGTGTTCCCGGTAAACTTCGTGGGAATCGATGGAGGTTTCAGGCCATTGAGAAGAGGAGGCCGCCGCTGAGAAAAAGCCTCTTGGAGCAGTGCTGGGGCTAGAGCGCCTGCAACTTGAGGATGCTGACAGCCTTCTCTGAAGAAAGCCCCCAAGACAACCTGGGCGGTGCTGGTGCAGGTGGCTGGCGGCTGCAGCTTGGAGCTCGGGCTGCGGGAGCTTGCTGCAAATGGCCTCAAAATCGGGAGCACAAGCAGCCCACCGAGCCCAGACCCTGACTGAGGCAGTTTTGCCACCCGTCTGCACCCAAAACACATGGCTATTGGCGACGGGGCACTCTGGAGCTACAGGATTGGAGCTGGCTGGCCAGCTCCCGCTCTGGTGCCCCAGGCGCAGTGTCCAAGCCAGGCCTAACCACTGTGCGGCTTGGGGTCTGGAGGGCTCTGCTGGCATGTAGTATGGGTGTAGTTCAGGCCGCTGTCTCCAGGCCGTCAGGAGGAGGCTTGGAGGAGCGCTTACCTGATGGCAAGATGCACAAAGGCACCCCCATGTGCGGATCCAGGTAACAGGATGCTGTGAGCCCCAGGGAACCCGACCCGGGGCCTCCCTGGTAGCCTCTGAGCTGGGCCCCAGGAAGTGGCACCTTGACTTCCTTCAGGCTGCTTCACCCAGACCGCAGGCACTTTGGTGTGAGAAGACATTTATGCAGCCAACAAACATGAAAAATAAGGATCCTCACTGGTCATTAGAGAAATGCAAACCAAAACCACATTGAGATAATATTTCACACCAGTTAGAATGGCTATTACTGAAAAATCAGGAGACAACAGATGCTGGAGAGGATCTGGAGAAATGGGAATGCTTTTACACTGTTGGTGGGAGTGTAAATGAGTTCAACCATTGTGGAAGACAGTGTGGTGATTCCTCAAGGATCTTGAACTAGAAATACCATTTGGCCCAGCAATCCCATTATTGGGTATATACCCAAAGGATTATAATCATTCTGTTATAAAAACACATGCACACGTATGTTTACAGCACTGTTCGCAATAACAAAGACTTGAAACCAACCCAAATGCCCATCAATGATAGACTGGACAAAGAAAATGTGGCACATATATGCCATGGAATACTATGCAGCCATAGAAAAGGATGAGTTCATGTCCTTTGCAGGGACATAGATCAAGCTGGAAACCATCATTCTCAGGAAACTGACACAAGAACAGAAAACCAAACACCACATGTTCTCACTCATAGGTGGGAATTGAATGATGAGAACACATGGACACATGAAGGGGAACATCACACACTGCCTGTTGGGGGGTGGGAGCTAGAGGAGGAATAGCGGGGGGTGGGGAGGTTGGGGAAGAATAACATTGGGAGAAATGCCTGATGTAGGTGACGCGGGATGGTGGCAGCAAACCACCATGGCATTAGTGTACCTATGCAACAATGCTGCAAGATCTGCACATATACTCCAGAACTTAAAGTATAATAAAAAAAAAAAAGAGAGAGAGATTTTTTGAAGGAGGTGGCCAAGCCATGTACAGACAATTCCCATGAGAATCTTAAGAAATGTTTATGTACAGTTTTATGGTGCATCCCGTGCTGACCATAAGCTCCTTCTATCTGCCTAAAACTGCAGTAAAGATTTTAAGTAATTCATTTCTTTGTAAAATTAATAGAAAGGGGTTGGAGCTGTGTTCCATCAGTGCCAAGATGTGAATAATAAGAAATAACAGCAAGCATGGAGCAGAGAATGATTCGGCAATGTTTGGAAGTCACGGCTGGAGGTGATTATGAAAAAGTAAACCTCTCCAAGAATTCACAGTTCATGGGTAATGGTGGCAAAATTCTGGGTACTATGGGCAAAAAAATCCACAAGTACAGGTACATTTATTGGAATGACTCATCACAGAAATTTACTGTTGGGGAGTGATTATTGGATGCTAATGTAGGTTTGTACAAAACATTTTGGAGTTCCCCCACGATAGAATGACTTATTGAGTTGAACAGAAAGGAATTTGCCCTACATGCCAGAATTTGCCCTACATACCAGAATTTGGGGGAATGACCGCTTGCCCAATGTAGACCATTAATGATGACTAGAGCAGGTAGTTCTTGCTAGACAAACTTTCCTTCAAATTCTCGATATACCATTCCTGCTAGAGGGTAAGTACAATCTGCTTATGAGAGCCAGTGCTGGAGTACCCAAAAGCTGTTCTGTAATTGGATTCTCCTCCCCTTGTCCTCTCTGAACTCTCCCCCGCCCTAGAGGGTTTCAACGTTGGAGCATCTGAGTGCCAGCCAGGTAGACAAGTATGTGAATTTTGCTTTCAGGTAGGGTCATAAAGCATTCAAGGACCTGAAGTAAGTCCAGGAAGATCAAAGGGTGGCCCAGGAGGCAAATCCTTAGTTAGTATTGAGTTAAAGCCAGTAAAAATCAGCTCACACATCCGAGAATGTGAGCTGAGCCAAATCAGGTTGAGAAATCTAGACCAGAAAGAAAAGAGAATTGTAATAAAATGCGAGGATTTTAGGGGATAGGACAGAGGAGACTGTCTCTGTTAAGCTGATGGGTCCCAGGCTTACACATATTTGCTCTCAGCTATTTGGTTTGGGTTTCTGGCTGTGTTGATTCAACTTAAACGTACAGGTTCAGGACAAGTTGTGCAAAGAAAAAAGCACAGAGGACTCAATGGCAGCTAAATCCTCATGAGAGTGACAGAACCCAGAATGACTCAAAAGTTCTGGCTAACTCACCAAAGCAATGACGAAGTCTTTGTCGTATAGTTGAAAGAACATCAAATTCAAAAGAAAGTAATAATGAGTGATTCCCAACTTGTTGAACAAATTTACTAGTTTTTCTAGTTTAGGAGACCTGTTTCATGGTTCTGAGCCTATACAAATTAAAATGTAAAAAAATGCTTACCTTGGGCTGGGTGTGGTGGCTCATGCTTATAAACCTAGCACTTTGGGAGGCTGAGGTGGGTGGATTTCGTGAGCTCAGGAGTTCGAGACCAGCCTGGGCAACTCAGTGAAACCCCATCTCTACTAAAATATAAAAATTAGCCAGGCACAGTGGTGGGCACTTGTAATCCCAGCTACTTGGGAGGCTGAGACAGTAGAATCACTTGAACCCGGGAGGAGGACATTGCAGTGAGCCGAGATCACGCCATTGCACTACAGCCTGGGTAACAGAGCAAGACTCCATCTCAAAAAACAAACAAACAAAAACATACCTTGCCAGACTGTCTGTGAGGATCAAATAAACCACAACTGTGAAACTAAATCGCACAGTGTTTAGCAAATATTTTTTGGCATCTTTTTCTCCCTGCCTCTTTTCTTCTCTTTCTCCTTTTCTTTCTCTATTCCTCCTCTTTATCTTCCACAGTAGGCACCTTAGAAGCATCCCTGCCTAAGAATCAGACCCACCAAGCTGTTCACAGCAGTCTGATTTTCTGACATCGCCACAGTGACCTTCAAGTGCATTAATTTGTTGGTTTCCTTCCATGCCGTCTCAGCTGGCGGAATGCTCTATGCCCACATGGAAGTAAGCAGAGGGCAACTGAAGCCTTGAGTCAGGGTGCCTCAGAGAAGGTGAGCGGAAACCTCAGCAAATTCAAAGCATGTGTTTGATAAATCAGGAGAGCACACAAGGGCAGGCTGTCTGTCAGTTGTTTCCAGGGGTGAGTAGGGAGGCCTTGCTGACAGCACCCCACCAGTCAGTGTTCACACCTCTTCAGAGGTGACACATTTCCCTCTGCCCTGTAGCAAATTTGTCTTATGAGCTAGGATGATGCCAGTTTGGAAACATCCTCCAAAAAGCAGTTACCTATAGAGTTACAAAACAGGGCTTAGGCAGACCACATATATATTCATGTGACCAAAATTTTGCATTATTTATTTTGTAAGCAGATGAAAAAAGGCAACTGTAACCTGGGGGAAATTTTTGGAGGGTGATAGCTGAAACCATGCAACACGGTGAGATCACTCAGGGAGAGAGTGGAAAGCAATAGTTAAGGAGCAGACAGTCATTAGCCGAGCATAGTGGCAGGTGCCTATTATCCCAGCCACTCAGGAGGCTGAGGCAGGAGAATTGCTTGAACCCCAGTGGGGGTGGATGTTGCATTGAGTCGAAATCACGACATTGCACTCCAGCCTAGGCAACAAGAGTGAAACTTCCTCTCAAAAAAAAAAAGGAGCAGAGAAAAGTGAAGATGAAAAAGCAAAGCCAGAGTAATGGGAACACAGCCAGAATAAAGTAGTATCTCTAAAGAATCAAGGCTAAGAATGTCAAGATATTGGAGGGCTAGCAAGCTAGGAATATAGATTGACATAGAGGTTGGGGACAAGGGAGGAGCCTTTCAGTAGTGTCCCATTTCTGCTAGGATAAGTTCCTAAATTTCTCACAATGCCCAAATTGCCCTTCAACCTCACGTCACATCATTCCCATTCTCCCACTGCCGACTCTCTGGCTTTCTTCTCCTTTCCCCAGTGCACCATGTTCTCTCCTACCACAGAGCCTTTGGATGGGCTATTTCTCTGCCTGGAATACTCTTCCCTTAAGGTGCACTTTAATTCATCTTTCCAAACACAGATGATGCATCATTTCCTCACTAAAGCCTTCCCTGGCTTGTCCAGGTCAAGCCAAATTTTTATTTTTATTTTCATTTTTTTTTATGATAGAGTCTCGCCCTGTCACCCAGGCTGGAGTGCAATGGCACGACTTGGATCACTGCAACCTCCACCTCCTGGGTTCAAGTGATTCTCCTGTCTCAGCCTCCTGAGTAGCTGGGATTACAGGCATCTGCCACCACACCCAGCTAAATTTTGTATTTTTAATAGAGACAGGGTTTCGCCATTTAATAGAGACAAGGTTTCACCATATTGGTCAGGGTGGTCTCAAACTCCTGACCTCAGGTGATCCACTTGCCTTGGCCTCCAAAAGTGCTGGGATTACAGATGTGAACCACTGTACCTGGCCAAGCCAAATTATTTAATTTTATAGAATCATGTTTCTTTCTATTCTAGCACTCTTCCCAATTTATAATTATGCATGCATATGTGTTTTTTGGTGAGTATGTGTCATTCACTGGATTGTAGACTTTATTAGAGTGAGACTTGAGAAATTCTTAGCACAGCAATATTTTAACTAAACACCAATGGAATAAAGTTTCCCACTGGAATAAAGTTTGATGTAGAAACAGACATCCTGTACTTTCTTCCCATTAGTGCATGCCTAAACAACCGCATCAGAATGGTTGAACCTGGAAATCATCATTCTCAGCAAACTGACACAAGAACAGAAAATCAAACACCACACGTTCTCACTCAAATGCAGGTGTTGAACAATGAGAACACATGGACACAGGGAGGGGAACATCACACACTGAGGTCTGTCAGGGGGAACTAGGGGAGGGACAGTAGGGTGTGGGGAGTTGGGGAGGGATAACATGGGGAGAAATGCCAGATATAGGTGATGGGGAGGAAGGCAGCAAACCACATGACCATGTACGTACCTATGCAACAATCCTGCATGTTCTTCACATGTACCCCAAAACCTAAAATGCAATAAAATATATATTTTAAAAAAAGAATTACTTTAGTGTTTCTCCATGCTCTGGCACTCAAGACATAACATGGCCCATCTCAAGTCTACAAGCTTGTTGGTTAGGTTGGTATGGGATAAGCCATTATGTAGATTTTGCAGTCAATAGTTCCTAGTGTTTGGAAGGGCCACAGACACCTTTACGAATTCAATGAAAGCTAGATTCTGCTATGGGTTGAATTGTTTTCCCCCAAAGAGATGTTGAAGTTTTAATCCCAGTGTCTATGAATGTGACTTTATTTGGAAATAGAATCTTTGCAGATGATTAACTTAAAATAAAGTCATTTGGGTGGGCCCTAATTCAATATATCTGATGTCCTTACATAATGGGGAAATATGGACACAGAGATGAATATGTATGGAGGAGACACAGGAGATCACCATGTATAAGCCAAGGTGGCCTGGCACTACGAGAAGCTGGGCGAGAAGGATGGAACAGGTTCTCCCTCACAGCCCTCAAAGGAACCAGTCCTGCTTACACCTTGATTTCAGACTTCTAGCTTTCAAACTTTGT
>NW_022440896.1:0-6313 GCF_009761245.1 Sapajus apella
CCCCAGCACAGGCAGTTCCCCCTGCCTGGAATGCAGCAGCTCCCATGTGCCCCTCTCGGGCCCCACCTGGTCCCACTGCCCCTTCTGACGGTGGCCCCTGACCGCCTGTCAGTGCGGCCTTCCCTGGACCCTTTCCTGACTCCCCCTACTCTTCCACACTTTTCTCCAACAAACTAGTGGCACTCAATTTTGCCACCCTGGGATTTTCAAGACCTTGTCAGCGGCTGCGTGAGGTCCAGTCAAGTGTGTTTCGTGACAACAGGGAGACGTTACTGACCTCTTTTGGCTGGAAGCGGGATCGCCTTGCCGGCGAGCCGCGGCCCAGGATGGGCTGTTAGACATGACAGCTAGCACAACTGAGGCACCGCCACATTCCCAATGTTTTTTTTTTTTTTTGCTTTGGAAAATATTTCTCACAAAAATATGTGACTTAAGTTACCGTGTAATGGACTTGCTTCTGTTATTTTAAAACAAACAATAAATCTCTTAAATGTTTCTCAGCTTTATTTTGTTGTTATGGTTCAGTTTCCTCTCTATGCCCCAGCTTTATGAATGTGTAACTGACAAAGGTGCATATCTGTACTGTTCACAGCGTGCTGTTTTGCTGTATGTGTGCCCTCTGGAACGCTTCGTGCCGCTGCTGCACACCTTTGTCACCCGGTGCCGTGAGGGGGCCTGGGATCCGCGCTCCCGGCGCTGCGCCCTCCACCCCGCGCTGTGCCTACTCCCTGAGACCCGCACCCATTTCGGGCGCCGGGTCCCCGCCTGGCTTTAGTTTCCACCCACTCGAAGAAACTGAAACTCCGTCCTGCTTAGGCACGGAAAGGGCTGGAGAACCGCTTCCTCCCCAGGCGCCTCCAGCGCGGCTCCCACAGCTTGCAGGACACGGGACTGCCCCGCGGCGTCCGGAGACGCATAGGAGGCGGGATCCAGGAGCTAAGCCGCTGCAGAGTCCTGGGCTGGGCGTGGCCCTGCACCCCGGGCTGCCGGGCGGGCGGGGGTCTGCGCAATATGGCGCGCTTTAGAAAAGATGGGTGGTTCCTTGAAAGTTAAAGAAAGCACTGCAGCTACTTCACCTGCTGATAAAAACAGCTCCGGCAGGGCCGGTCCCTCCGCTCCATGCCCCGCGTGACCACACCTGGAGGTCAATGTTCAAACATTTTTCTCATTTAAAGCCAGTATACCCCGCCAGACGCCATGGCTCAGCCTTAATCCCAGCTACTTGGAGGGCCTAAGACAGGAGGATCCGCTTGAGCCCAGGAGTTCCAGAGCAGCCTGGGCAGCACGGCAAGACCCTGTCTCTTTGAAAAACAAAACAAAAAGCCGGGAGTGATGGTGCCCGCCTTGTGATCCCAGCAACACTGGAGGACAGGCGGGAGGATGACCTGAGCCCAAAATAAAACAATTGCTATAACATGCATGAAATAAAGAAGTAACAACCAAACAAAGATTCTTAAAGAAGTAACCTGAATCCACCACTTTTTTTAGAAATTGGGTCTTTGCATCCCTGTAATCCCAGCTACTTGGTAGGTTGAGGCAGGAGAATTGCTCTAACTGGGACCCAGGAGGCGGAGGTTGCAGTGAGTTGAGATCGCACCACTGCCTTCCAGCCTGGGTACAGAGCGAGACTCCATCTCAAAAAAGAAAGAAAAGAAAAAAGAAAGCAGCCCCCGCCGTAGATGCCGCTCAGCCCGCCGCCACCGCCTCGGAGCAGAAGATGGCTGTGCCACCCACGTATGCCGATCTTGGCAAATCTGCCAGGGATGTCTTCAGCAAGGGCTATGGATTTGCCTTAATAAAGCTTGATTTGAAAACAAAATCTGAGAATGGATTGGCATTTCCAAGCTCAGGCTCAGCCAACACTGAGACCACCAAAGTGACGGGCAGTCTGGAAACCAAGTACAGATGGATCAAGTACGGCCTGACGTTTACGGAGAAATGGAACACCGACAATACACTAGGCACTGAGATTACCTTGGAAGATCAGCTTGCACGTGGACTGAAGCTGACTTTCGATTCATCCTTCTCACCGAACACTGGGAAAAAGAATGCTAAAAATCAAGACAGGGTACAAGCGGGAGCACATTAACCTGGGCTGCGACATGGATTTCGACATTGCTGGGCCTTCCATCCGGGGTGCTGTGGTGCTAGGTTATGAGGTCTGGCTGGCTGGCTACCAGATGAGTTTTGAGAAGGCAAAGTCCCTAGTGACCCGGAGCAACTTTGCAGTTGGCTATAAGACTGATGAATTCCAGCTTCATACTAATGTGAATGACGAGACAGAGTTTGGCAGCTCCATTTACCAGAAGGTGAACAAGAAGTTGGAGACCGCTGTCAATCTCGCCTGGACAGCAGGAAACGGTAACATGCGCTTCGGAATAGCAGCCAAGTATCAGATTGACCCTGACGCCTGCTTCTCGGCTAAAGTGAACAACTCCAGCCTGATAGGTTTAGGATACACTCAGACTCTAAAGCCAGGTATCAAACTGACACTGTCAGCTCTTCTGGATGGCAAGAACGTCAATGCTGGTGGCCACAAGCCTAGTTTAGGACTGGAATTTCAAGCATAAATGAATACTGTACAATTGTTGAATTTTAAACTATTTTGCAGCGTAGCTACCTTCAGAATTTAGTGTATCTTTCAATGTTGTATGTCTGGGATGCAGGTATTGCTAAATATGTTAGACCTCCAGGCCAAAGATGATTCAGCTTTAAGATGTTGCCCTTTCAGAGGTACAGAAGAAACCCATTTCCGAAAAAGGTCCTTTCAGTGGTAGACTTGGGGGGAACTTGGGGGCCCCTTTGAGATGCCAGATTTCTTTTTTATCTAGAAATGGCTGCAAGTGGAAGCTGATAATATGTAGGCACTTTGTAAATTCATATTGAGTAAACGAATGAAATTGTGATTTCCTGAGAATCGGACCTTGGTTTCCCAACCCCAATTGATGAGAGGCTCTCTGCTTGATGGTGTATACAAACTCACCTGAATGGGACTTTTTAAGATAGATCTTCATGACCTGTTCCCACCCCAGTTCACCTCTTTTGAACCAAAAGGTCTGCAGGATGTGGTCACTGTTTCTTTTGTGCCATTACGGGGTGGAGAGGGTGGATGTGATGAAGCCAATAATTCAGGACTTACTCCTTCTTGTGTTGTATTTTTTTGCCCTTGCACCAGAGTATGAAATAGGTTCCAGGAGCTCCAGCTATAAGCTCAGAATAGTCTGTGTGATTGTAATCACATGGTGACAACACTCAGAATCTAAATTGGGCTTCTGTTGTATTCTCACCACTCAATTTGTTTTTTTTAGCAGTTTAATGGGTACATTTTAGAGTCTTCCATTTTGTGTGGAATTAGATCTTCCCCTTCAAATGCTGTAATTAACATCACTTAAAGAAACGAATAAAATATAGAAACCTCAAAAAAAAAAAAAAAAGAAAGAAAGAAAGAAAAAAGAAAAGAAATAATGGGGTCTTGCTTTGTTGCCCAGGCTGGTATTGAACTCCTGGCCTGAAGTGATACTCTCACCTCAGTTTCCCAAAATGCTGGGATTATAGGTGTCAGCCACTATGTCTGGCCTACTTTTGCCAAATTTGTTTTCCATCCTCTGACACACAGATGTCTTACCAGTCATTTAGAGTTTCTACTTCTTCCTCACTGGGTCTAGTCAGAATGATGTCATCAATGCAATGGACCATCAGGGCAATCAAGATCTATGAGAACGACATGACGACGTGGGCTGGAGCATCAGTAGACCCCCGAGGGAGGGCACCAAAGGCGGAGGTTGGGCACTGAGGGTGGATGGTTGCTGGCCTTGCCAGCTGAAAGCAAACTGCTTTTGGTGGGTCTCATTAACAGGAATGGAGAAAAACAAACTTATCAGCTCAATAGCTGCATACCAGTACCGGGGGATATGGTAATTTGCTCAAACAATTACCACATCCGGTACAGCAGTGCCATGGAAGTGATTCTTGGGTTAAGCTTATGAGAATCCACTGTCATTCTCCGAGATCCATCAGTCTGCATGGGCCAAATAGGCAAGTTGAAGGAGGATGTGGCAGATTCAGTATGTGGGAATCGCCACCCCTGTGTCTTTCAAGTCATTGTTGGTGTCAGTAATCTCTGAGATTCCCTTCGGGAATGTGGTTTTGCTTTTGGTTTGCTATTTTCCTAGGTAGAGGCCATTGTAAAGGCTGCATTTGGCTTCCCCAACCGTAACAGCCCTTACTCTATAGGAACCCAAGGTGGAGAAGCCACCAGGTTGCTGAGCATGTCTGTTCTGATGATGCATTCAGAAACTGGTGCAGTGACCACAAAGCAGACTTGCCCACCATGAGACAAGCCTGAGCTCAAACTCTACTGCTCCCCTGACATTCATAAGCCCCTATTTTGTCATTTTGGGTCAGTTCAGAGCCCAACAGTCCCCAAAGTATCTGATTATTTCCTTTCCCCCAGTGCACAGTTTCCCTGGTAAAAGGCCATAGGTTCTTTTGGGGAAAGCTGGAAGAAAGGCTAACAGTATAGATTTTTGGCAATGTACCAGGGTCCTTCTTCAAGGGAACTTGGCCTCTGCTATGGCTTGAGTGTTGGTTTCTCCCCAGATTTATATGTTGAAACAGAACCTGAAATGTAACAATATTAAGAGACGGAGTCTGTAGGAGGTGACTGAGGCATGGGGGCTCTGCCTTCATGACTAAGATTTGTGCCCCCATAAAAGTGGTTGAACAGAGCTGACTTGCCCTTTCTGCCATGTGAGAATACAGCAAGAAGCACCCTCTAGGAAGAAGGTGAGCCTTCACCAAACTCAGAAGCTGCTGGTACCTTGATCTTGGATTTTCCAGCCTCCAGAAATGTGAGAAGGAAACTTCTGTTTTGTATAAATTACCCTGTCTCAGGTCTGAGTGGACTAAGATAGTCTCCACCCTCATTCAAGAGGTTCTGGGTCTGCAAAGTGGTTCAAGTCCAAGAATTGGTTGAGAAGCCATGACTCTGTTTCCATTATTCAGGTTAGGCCTTTGTTCACTCAACCTAGGACTTTTCTGCTTATACGGATCAAGGAAGGATTCATAGGCTTCCTATCTGTTTCACTTCTAGGGCCACGATGATCAACTAGGAAATGCCATAGGTCTACATAAGTCAGGACACTCTCTCTGCTGCTTTGACTCTACTGTCCATCACAGGAACCACACTCACCTTGCCTTTGGTGATTGAGTGCTGCCACTTGCTCCTGACAGCCTGGGATCCAATTACTTCCATTGCATTCAGGTTTCCTCATTCAGTAAATGAGTTTCCATTGTAAGGTCTGGCCTACAGAGAAGAGTGATCACAGAACCCTTCAAAGATGCTGGAGCTTCCCTCACCAGTTTATTTCTCACAGTCATGGTGGAAGGTATGTCCTCTGGACCCTCCCAGTGTTGGTGAGTAGTTCTGAAATGAGAAATCCAGGCTGGGTATGGTGGCTCACACCTATAATCCCAGCACTTTGGGAGGCCAAGACACATGATCCCTTGAGCCCAGGAGTTTCAGACCAGCCCAGGTTACAAAAATATATATATTTTTAATTAGCCAGGTGTGATGCCAAATGCCTATAGTCCCAGCTACTCAGGAGACTAAGGCAGGAGAACCATTTGGGTCTGGGAGGGCGAGGATGCAGTGAGCTGTGATTGTGTCGCTGCATTCCAGTCTGGATCTCAAAAAAAGAAAAAAAAAAGATTAATCCAGTAGTCTAACATTCCATTTTCCTTTAGCCTTTGAATCCCTTCCTTTGCATTAAATTAAGGAAGTCCCAGCATTTCCAGCTCTGTCACTGTGAGCAACCTTTCAGTCAATGTTTCAGCTAACCACCAAACAAATTGTTAAGAGTTCTTTCTAACTCCCTCAAGCTGCAACATTAAACACAGAATATCTCCTTGGTGAGCATAAACTTGTCCTGATCTGACTTTGTGTTTCTTCCACCATTATCCCACACTCTTGATATCCATTCCCACACACATCCCATGGATTTCCATCTGTGTAAATTAGGACACTCAAATAGTTCTTTTGGAGTATAATGTACCTCCTTGTGGGTCACACTTATACCACACCTTTATGGGCCTGCTGGGACTTGAATTTATGCATAGATCTATAAACAAATAGGAGTGACAGATCTATAAACAAATATGGGTCCTGAGGAGACTCAGCATTTTCTCATATGGCTACAGCCTCAGGGGAGGCCATTACAGCTTCCTCAGGCAATGCAGGGTTAATCTCCCAGATCTAGTTAGGGAGGCCACTCCCACTGGGGGTAGGGAGGCCTCTTCCCTGGCAAACAAGAAT
>NW_022440897.1:0-6295 GCF_009761245.1 Sapajus apella
TTTGTTGAAATATTTCCAGCAAAACATGAGTGATCAAAAAAGACTCACGAATTTGATGACAGTCCATGTCCACAAAGTACAATACAATTTGGTCAAGTACACTAGGTCAGTTGCTAAGAGCCTTGTGTTTCTTCTAGCAGTTACATAAACAGTTTTAGATGTGTTTCCTTTTTATTTTAAGACTAAGGAAAATGGAAAATTGCCAACACAATTACTAAAATAATTAATTAAAAGCCGGCCCCATCAGCAACAGCTGGTTGCAGTTGTCCCAAGTGTGCCCTGAGGCAACAGCACCACAGATCCTTGCAACTCCTTTCTCAGGCAAGGAATGCTGCCATTATCTCATTCTCAATGGAAAACCACTTCCCCTGTCACACTCCTGTAAATTGCTGAACTTAAAGGGCTTTGCCTCAGTCCAGAAAAGGAGGTAAAGGAAACTAAAGTAGGTTGTTCAACCATAAGTCTTGGGAAGCTTCCAAAAGCCTTCATTCATTCCTACGCAGAAGCTCCTAAAGAGGAGGCCTAGGGTTAAGGAGATAAGCAATACTATCAAATTTTTGGAGTCTGGAAATGCTCTCCCCAACTCCATTTGTCTTTTAGCTAAGGGACCCAGAATAAGAAATAAATATTTGGGAAAGACACAGGAACTACATTTCAATCTTACAAATCCTTTTTTCTAACCTTATGTATAGAAAAGTTTTAGATATATATAAAACTAGAAAGGGTAATACTGTATAACGCACCCCTTGTATGAATCATTCAGCTTCAACAGTGATCAACTTGTAGTTCATCTTGTTCATTGTTTTGAAGCTAATCCCAACCATCACATCATTTTAGAGGTTTTAGAGATTTTGTGTGTATATGTAACAGGGTCTTGCTCTGTCAACTCAGGCCACAGTGCAGTTGAGAGATCATAGCTCACTGCAGCCTTGACCTCCAGGCTCAAGTGATCCTCCTACCTCAGCCTCCTGTGTATCTGGGACTATAAGCATGTGCCACCATACTCAGCTATTATTTTATTTATTTTTTGTAGAGACAGGGTCTTGCTATATTGCCCAGGCTGGTCTCAAACTCCGGGCTTCAAGTGATCCTCCTGGCTTGGCCTCTCAAAGTGCTGGGATTACAGGCATGAACCATCACACTTGGCCTAGAGATAATTTTTTTTTAACATAAAATTGTCTTCCAATTTTCAGAGGTCAGGAAATCTAAATGAAGGAAGAAAAATGAAAACTTCAGCTAAAATTATTACAGTGGTTAAGTTATATAAACTTGTTATACTCTAAGTACAGTTTCATTTTAGCCTCAAAATTGATACTTTTGAATCATGAGTCAACAAATATTTATTGAGTGTTACTTAAGTGCCAAGTTCTGTCACCACAAAGCCTAAAAATAGATCATTGTGTGATCTATTTTTTAAGTTTTTCTAGCAATAAAAAACTTGATTCTGTTAACTAATATTTAATCATTTTAAATCAAAACCAATTTTCACATTAATAGGGACAGGAAGCAAGGACATTCTGGGCAGAAGAAGGCAGGTTCCTGACAAGGGCCTCACCGTCAAGCCTGGAACCATGGCCCAAAATGAGAACATACATCCCTGTTTTCCTGCTCAAATGTTGCTGTTTTCCAAAACCATCCATGTCCTGCCGCACTCCCCATCCTGTGCCCATAAAAACCCCAGGCTCAGCCAGAAGAGAGAGGAGAAGAGGAGATGCAGCTGGATGTCAGAGACTACAGTTGGAGAGAAGCAGCTTGACTTCAGAGGGACAGCTTGATGGCAGAGCTTTGGAGAGGAGTTGGGCCATCTCCAGCCAGATTCCAGAGGAAGATTATCTTCCCTCAATCCATCCCCTCTTCAGCCTCCCTTCCTGCTGAGAGTCTCCTTCATTGGCAATAAAATTCCCCATTTTGACCGTCCTTCAAATTCATTCATGCAAGATTCCTCCCGGACACTCAGATGCAGGTGCAAAACACTGTCACACTGACCCTCTACTGAGCTGTTAACACTTAAGCTGTCCATGGATGGCAAAGCTAAAAGAGCACTAACTGTAACACTCCTTCTGGGGCTTCAAGGGTCATGGGCACCCCCAAGATGCTGCTGTGGGATCTGTACAAATTTTGATCCTGCTGGCACCCCAAAATGCTCACCCCAGCTCCTGCACCTCCTCACCTGTATGCTCCCTCCAGCAAGGGGTTAATTAAGCACAGTGGGTTTGATTGAGTGGAGCTTGCCTCTGCCAGTGCTGAAGCAGCTGGCTACTTCCAGTGCCTGCACTCCAGTTCCCACCCACAAAACAGGGAAATTTCCTGCTTCATCATCATTGTAGTGCTACAAATGTACTAGGTTTATTAATAGTGCCCCACAAATTAAAAATAAATGTTGTCCCTGTTTTTCCTGTTAAAAAAAAAAAAGTCCAATGGCCCTGATATATGAATACACAGTTATTTTTCTAGGAACAGGCATAAAAATGAGAATGCATAAGCATTCCTAGATAAACATATTTTTGTTGTCATAAAGTAAACAAGCTTACA
This sequence comes from Sapajus apella, assembly GCF_009761245.1. NCBI lineage: Eukaryota > Metazoa > Chordata > Mammalia > Primates > Cebidae > Sapajus > Sapajus apella. The sequence goes on from NW_022440897.1 coordinate 2,533, forward strand.
TTTGTTAGACTCAGAAACAAAATGATAACCTTATCAAATATTTAAAAAATAACTAACACCAATTCTACTGAAACTACTCTGAATAACAGAAGAAAGAGAATACTTTCAAATTCATTTTATGAAGCTAATATTACCATAATACCATACCAGACAAAGACAAATCAAAAAAAGAAAGAAAAAACCATAAGCCAATATCCCTGATGAACACTGATGCAAAAATCCTCAACATAATACAAGCAAACTGAATTCAACACCACATTAAAAAGATTATTCATCGTTCATGCTGATAATGAACTTGGAGTCCCTCCTGGTGGGGCCCACGATGGTACAGGTCTCCGTGGTGTTGCTGTACCAGGGGTAGTTCACCCCGTCTGAGTCACTGATGGCTTGGATCTTGCCCTCCTGGAGGTCTGGGAGCTCCCAGATGGACATGCTCTGCTCACCATACTGGTTGTAGAACTCTATGTGGCTGCATGCCTGGACCCAGCCAACGATCCAGGTCTCCTTCTTGGGGATGGGCAGCAGAATCACCTGGGCCGAGGCCTGGAAGTGGGGTGTCCCGTGGCAGAGCACCACGCTGGAGGACTCATCAATGCTGGTAGGGATGGGGTCGATGGAGGCTTTCACATCAATCACCATGATCCCTTCCCAGAAGACCCTGACTTTGCCTCCGATGCTCTGAATACAGCCCATGGCACACAGGAGAGCTCTGATCTCCAGGGAAGGCCAGCAGTCACAGAGAAAACCAGGCATTGAAAGGAGGTAGGCTGCAGGACCCAGCAGACAGCGCTGCTCTCCAATCTCAACTCTCAAGACCGTTATCCACAGGATAGAAAGCTCACTGAGTAGAGGGGGTTGCATATATCACTACCGCGGCCTGTTTATAAATAAGGATTCTGCTGCATCTCAAGAGCCCTGGGCCCGCTCTTCTTCTCCTCGCAGTGGACAAAAATCACCGATATTCTTTGGGTTAAAAAAAGAAAAGTTTGGAGTTTAATGAATAGTCATGTCGCGCTGACATCCAGCCCTTCTCTGCCTCACACGCGGGGACAGCAGCTCGCAGACTCTCCCTGAAGTCTTCGGAGGAAGCAGGCGAGCGCCGGCAAATCTTAAATAAAGAGGGCTCCGTCCGCGCGCGGTCGCGCCACCCTCACTGCAGAAGCGCGACTTCCTGCCCTCGGCCTTCCGCATGCGCTCCCTCCGGACCCCTCGCCCGTGTCCGCCGGCGCGGCCGAGTCAATTGCAGAGCAGTTTCAGTTCAGCCGGCTGGCCAAGGGCCAGGCGCGCTCCGGGCTAGCGCCGATCCGCGGCTTCCAGGAGGCGAGCTCCGGGCTCTGGCCGCTCGTCCGGAGCTGGGGGAGTGCAACGCAGGTCCCCGTCTGCGCCCACTGGCGGCTGCGGGACGGACGCCCCCACGGGGGCGCGCCGCGTCCCCTCGCCGCTGTCGCCTCCGGCCACAGCCGCTGAGCACCAGGGTCATCTGATCCGTCGGGCGCCTCCTCGGACCCTCTCCAGCCGCGAGCAGCCCCGGGTCCCCGCGCGTGTGGCGTGCTCGCCGCTGCCAGGGAACTTTGGCACGCATGCCCCCAACCCAGGCGGCGCCGCCAACTCACCTGCCCTCGGGCCACCGCCTTCCGGACACCCCTGACCCCGGTGTGGGCAGGCTCTCCAGGCGCCCCCAGCCCCTCACCCCCTTCCCCAGGCACCGTCCCTACGCTCTACTGGGGTTTGGGGCCTGCGTGAGCGCCCCTGGCCCCCACCCTCTGCCGGCCGGGGCTTCGGGGAGTGGCCGGGGGCGGAGGGCTGAGGCTCTGGGCTCTCTCGCCCCCACTCTGCGCGCCTCCTTTATTTTATGATTATGGTGAGCGTGCTGTCTCCGCTCAGCCCCGCCGCAGCCCCGCCGCCGCCTGGCGCACCCCGCTCTGCCTCACTCTGCTGCAGCATCAGAAAAGCAACCAGGTCAAACTTTGCAGAAACTTGGCCCCTGCGCGGGCCCGGCCCTGGCGGTTGCCAGCGGAGCACAGCGGTGCCAGCCCCGCGGGGATGCAGGTCTGCAGGCTGCGGCAGCTGGCCTCCTCCTCCCCATCTGCCCGGCTCTCCACCCTCGCTTCCCACACACAGCCTGCCCTCCCCCTGATAACTTTTACCCCAGCGACACGTGGGCTGTGCCCGTCAGCTAAAGCAACATGGCCAAGCTCACCAACATCCACTGGGACCAGAGCTTCGCCACCTGGCTGGTGGCCACCAACATGTCCACCAACGACATGATCATCCTGCAGACGCTGCACTGACGCATGCAGCTCAGCATCGAGGTCAACCCCAACGGCCCCTGGGCCAGCAAGCCGGCTGCGGGAGCCCATCCCCCAGGACCAGCACAAAATCCTGAGCAAGAAGTAGCCCATCCCACCCAGCGCCCTGGTCAAGCCCAATGCCAACGACGCTCAGGTCCTCATGTGGCAGCCCAAGTACAGGCGGCCGCTGGTGGTGATCCCACCCAAGCACCGGTGACAGCCAGGGTCACCTGCCAGGTTACACTTGCGAATAATAATACCTCTGAAAACAAAACGCATAGGTACTCTTCAGTCATTCAGCAAGATACAACCATTCTACCTTCTCCAGCGGGCGGGTCTCACCGTGCTGACGCCCCTGGGAAGGCCTCCCCGGCTCGGACATCTACTTCCTTTTAGGGAGAGGGGAGACCTAAGTAGGACAGACAGACCCCACGTGTGCCCTCAGGGTCACCTCTGGCCTTCTTTCCTCTCCTTTTTCTCACAGTTTCAGTGGCTCGCTTGTCATGGATTCCCTGAAACACTGCTTTTTCCGTTTTTTTTAAACCTACTCTTTCGGGGGTTCAGGGGCAGGAGGAGGAGGAGATGATCAGGAGGGAAGCCCCAGCCCCGATCAAAGAGAGAGATCCGCGCTGCTGCCGATTTGTGGCCCTGGCCGGCCTTCCCCCCAGGTCCCTATCCCCCATCATGCAGCCTTATGTAGACTTGCTTTGCCAAACTTTTGCCTTAAGCTGAATTTCAAGGAAGAAAATGAATAGGAAATAAAAAATCATTCATCATCACTGAATTGAATTTATTCCAGGGATGCAAGGATGGTTCAACAAACACAAATTAAGGAATGTGACACATCATATAAACAGAATGAAAGACAAAAACTGTATGATCATTTCAATTGATACAGAAAAAGCATTTCATAAAATTTAACACCTCTTCTTGATTAATAAAACCTTCAGAAAACTGGCATAAAGGAACATGCTTCAACACAATGAAAGCCAAATATGACAGATCCACAGCTACCATCATACTGAATGAAAGAAAACGGAAAACCTTTCCTCTAGGATCTGGAACATAACAAGGATGCCTATTTTCACCACTGTTATTCAGCAAAAGTAAGATATAAAGGGCATTCAAATTGGAAAGAAAAAGTCAAATTATTCTTCTTTGCAGATACAATCTTATATTCAGAAAAACCTAGAGACTCAACACACACACAGAAAAAAAAAACCTATTCAAACTGATAAATTCAGTAAAGTTTCAGGATAAAAAGATCAACATACAAAAATTAGTAGCATTTCTTTTTTTTTTTTTTTAATATATTATCAATTAGTAATAAAGATAAAAAGAGACAAGAAATTTAATCATCTAAATATATCAAGGGCACTTTCCTCTCTCAAAATGTAAATTACATGTTAAATCAAGCATTTAAACAAGAAACCCATATTTCTTTTTTTTTTTTTTTTGAAAGGAAGAAAAAA
>NW_022440898.1:0-6311 GCF_009761245.1 Sapajus apella
TTGGATATTCCTGAGTGAATGGGAGTATAGGGTATAATGAGAAATATGTGGCTCTAAAACAAAAACGGAGCTATGTAGCAGAATGATTGTCAAGGTGTATATTAAACTTACAGAGTTAAACAATTGTGTGAATGTAGCAGTTGAATAACCATTTCTTTGGAGAATCTGGAAAGAGATATTTCCAGCTATATACAGACTCTTAAGAATTAGCTTTAAGATCGCATCTAAATCATACGAGAAACATCTCTTTCAAACTGCTCCACTCTGTGTTCGTTCACCTTCAGAAGACGCATCTATGTTTAGATTCTGCGATTCAGAAAAACGTTTCTCCAAAAAGCTGCATTTGGATATTCCTGAGTGAATGGGAGTATAAGGTTTAATGAGAAATATCAGGCTCTAAAACAATAACGGAACTATGTAGCAGAATGATTGTCAAGGTGTATATTAAACTTACAGAGTTAAACAATTGTGTGAATGTAGCAGTTCACTAACACTTTCTTTGGAGAATCTGGAAAGAGATATTTCCAGCCATATACAGACTCTTAAGAAGTAAATTTAAGATCGCATCTAAATCATAAGAGAAACGTCTCTTTAAACAGCTCCACTGTGTGTTCGCTCACCTTCGGAAGTTGCATCTATGTTTAGATTCTGCGAGTTAGAAACACGTTTCACCAAAAAGGTGCGTTTGGATATTCCTGAGTGAATGGGAGTATAGGGTTTAATGAGAAATATCTGGCTCTAAAACAAAAACGGAGCTATGTAGCAGAATGATTGTCAAGGAGTATATTAAACTTACAGAGTTAAACAATTGTGTGAATGTAGCAGTTGAGTAACCATTTCTTTGGAAAATCTGGAAAGAGATATTTCCAGCCATATACAGACTCTAAAGAATTAGCTTTAAGATCTCATCTAAATCACACGAGAATCGTCTCTTTCAAACTGCTCCACTCTGTGTTCGTTCACCTTTAGAAGACGCATCTATGTTTAGATTCTGCAAGTTAGAAACACGTTTCTCCAAAAAGCTGCGTTTGGATATTCCTGAGTGAATGGCAGTATAGGGTTTAATGAGAAATATCTGGCTCTAAAACAATAACAGAACTATGTAGCAGAATGATTGTCAAGGTGTATATTAAACTTACAGAATTAAACAATTGTGTGAATGTAGCAGTTCACTAACCCTTTCTTTGGAGAACCTGGAATGAGATATTTCCAACCCATATTCAGACTCTGAACAATTAGCTTTAAGATCGCATCTAAATCATACGACAAACGTCTCTTTCAAACTGCTCCACTGTGTGTTCGTTCACCTTCGGAAGTTGCATCTATGTTTAGATTCTGACAGTTAGAAAAACGTTTCTCCAAAAAGCTGCGTTTGGATATTGCTGAGTGAATGGGAGTATAGGGTTTAATGAGAAATATCTGGCTCTAAAACAAAAACGGAACTATGTAGCAGAATGATTGTCAAGATGTATATTAAACTTACAGAGTTAAACAATTGTGTGAATGTAGCAGTTGACTAACCATTTCTTTGCAGAATCTGGATAGAGATATTTCCAGCCATATACAGGCTCTTAAGAATTAGCTTTAAGATGGCATCTGAATCATACGAGAAACGTCTCTTTCAAACTGCTCCACTCTGTGTTCGTTCACCTTCAGAAGACGCATCTATGATTAGATTCTGCGAGTTAGAAACACGTTTCTCCAAAAAGCTGCGTTTGGATATTCCTGAGTGAATGGGAGTATAAGGTTTAATGAGAAATATCTGGCTCTAAAACAAAAACGGAACTATGTAGCAGAACGATTGTCAAGGTGTATATTAAACTTACAGAGTTAAACAGTTGTGTGAATGTAGCAGTTCACTAACCGTTTCTTTAGAGAATCTGGAAAGAGATATTTCCACCCATATTCAGACTCTAAAGAATTAGCTTTAAGAACGCATCTAAATCATACGACAAACGTCTCTTTCAAACTGCTCCTCTGTGTGTTCGTTCACCTTCGGTAGTTGCATCTATGTTTAGATTCTGCCAGTTAGAAAAACGTTTCTCCAAAAAGCTGCGTTTGGATATTCCTGAGTGAATGTTAGTATAGGGTTTAATGAGAAATATCTGGCTCTAAAACAAAAACGGAGCTATGTAGCACGATGATTGTCAAGGTGTATATTAAACTTACAGAGTTAAACAATTGTGTGAATGTTGCAGTTCACTAACCCTTTCTTTGGAGAATCTGGGAAGAGATATTTGCAGCCATATACAGACTCTTAAGAATTCCTTTAAGATCGCATCTAAATCATACGAGAAACGTCTCTTTCAAACTGCTCCACTGTGTGTTCGCTCACCTTCCGAAGTTGCACCTATGTTTAGATTCTGCGAGTTAGAAACACGTTTCTCCAAAAAGCTGCGTTTGGATATTCCTGAGTGAATGAGAGTATAGGGTTTAATGAGAAATATCTGGCTCTAAAACAAAAACGGAACTATGTAGGGGAATGATTGTCAAGGTGTATATTAAACTTACAGAGTTAAACAATTGTGTGAATGTAGCAGTTGACTAACCATTTCTTTGGAGAATCTGGAAAGAGATATTTCCAGCCATAAACAGACTCTTAAGAATTAGCCTTATGATCGCATCTGAATCATACGAGAAACGTCTCTTTCAAACTGCTCCACTCTGTGTTCGTTCACCTTCAGAAGACGCATCTATGTGTAGATTCTGCGAGTTAGAAACACGTTTCTCCAAAAAGCTGCGTTTGATTATTCATGAGTGAATGGGAGTATGGGGTTTAATGGGAAATATCTGGCTCTAAAACAAGAACGGAGCTATGTAGCAGAATGATTGTCAAGGTGTATATTAAACTTACAGAGTTAAACAATGGTGTGAATGTAGCAGTTCACTAACCGTTTCTTTTGAGAATCTGGAAAGAGATATTTCCACCCCTACTCAGATTCTTAAGAATTAGCTTTAAGATCCCATGTATATCATACGAGAAACGTCTCTTTCAAACTGCTCCACTGTGTGTTCGTTCACCTTAGGGAGTTACATCTATGTTTAGATTCTGCCAGTTAGAAAGACGTTTCTCCAAAAAGCTGCTTTTGGATGTTCTTGAGTGAATGGGAGTATAGGGCTTAATAAGAAATATCTGGCTCTAAAACAAAAACGGAGCTATGTAGCAGAATGATTGTCAAGGTGTATATTAAACGTAAAGAGTTAAACAATTGTGTGAATGTAGCAGTTCACTAACCCTTTCTTTGTAGAATCTGGAAAGAGATATTTCCACCCATATTCAGACTCTTAAGAATTAGCTTTAAGATCGCATCTAAATCATACGGCAAACGTCTCTTTCAAATTTCTCCACTGTGTGTTCGCTCACCTTCGGAAGTTGCATCTATGTTTAGATTCTGCGAGTTAGAAACACGTTTCACCAAAAAGCTGCTTTTGGATATTCCTGAGTGAACGGGAATATAGGGTTTAATGAGAAATATCTGGCTCTAAAACAAAAACAGAGTTATGTAGCAGAATGATTGTCAAGGTGTATATTAAACTTACAGAGTTAAACAATTCTGTGAATGTAGCAGTTCACTAACCCTTTCTTTGGAGAATCTGGAAAGAGATATTTCCAGCCATATAGAGACTCTTAAGAATTAGCTTTAAGATCGCATCTAAATCATACGACAAACGTCTCTTTCAAACTTCTCTACTGTGTGTTCGTTCACCTTCGGAAGTTGCATCTATGTTTAGATTCTGCAAGTTAGAAACACGTTTCTCCAAAAAGCTGCGTTTGGATATTCCTGAGTGAATGTTAGTATAGGGTTTAATGAGAAATATCTGGCTCTGAAACAAAAACGGAGCTATGTAGCAGAATGATTGTCAAGGTCTATATTAAACTTACAGAGTTAAACAATTGTGTGAATGTAGCAGTTCACTAACACTTTCTTTGGAGAATCTGGAAAGAGATATTTGCAGCCATATACAGAATCTTATGAATTAGCTATAAGATGACATCTGAATCATACGAGAAACGTCTCTTTCAAACTGCTCCACTCTGAGTTCGTTCACCTTCAGAACACGCATCTACGTTTAGATTCTGCCAGTTAGAAACACGTTTCTCCAAAAAGCTGCGTTTGGATATTCCTGAGTGAATGGGAGTATAGGGTTTAATGAGAAATATCTGTCTCTAAAACAAAAACGAAGCTATGTAGCAGAATGATTGTCAAGGTGTATATTAAACTTACAGAGCTAAACAATTGTGTGAATGTAGCAGTTCACTAACCGTTTCCTTAGAGAATCTGGAAGGAGATATTTCCACCCATACTCAGACTCTTAAGAATTAGCTTTAAGATCGCATCTAAATCATACGAGAAACGTCTCTTTCAAACTGCTCCACTGTGTGTTCGTTCACCTTCCGAAGTTGCATCTATGTTTAGATTCTGCCAGTTAGAAACACGGTTCTCCAAAAGCTGCTTTTGGATATTGCTGAGTGAATGGGAGTATAGGGTTTAATGAGAAATATCTGGCTCTAAAACAAAAACGGAGCTGTGTAGCTGAATGATTGTCAAGGTGTATATTAAACATACAGAGTTAAACAATTGTGTGAATGTAACAGTTCACTAACCCTTTCTTTGGAGAATCTGGAAAGAGATATTTCCACCCATAGTCAGACTCTTAAGAATTAGCTTTAAGCTCGCATCTAAATCATACGACAAACGTCTCTTTCAAACTGCTCCACTGTGTGTTCGTTCACCTTCGGAAGTTGCATCTATGTTTAGATTCTGCCAGTTAGAAAAACGTTTCTCCAAAAAGTTGCGATTGGATATTCCTGAGTCAATGGCAGTATAGGGTTTAATGAGAAATATCTGGCTCTGAAACAAAAACGGAGCTATATAGCAGAATGATTGTCAATGTGTATATTAAACTTACAGAGTTAAACAACTGTGTCAATGTTGCAGTTCAATAACCCTTTCTTTGGCGAATCTGGAAAGAGATATTTCCAGCCATATACCGACTCTTAACAATTCCTTTTAGATCGCATCTAAATCATACGAGAAACGTCTCTTTCATACTGCTCCACTGTGTGTTGGCTCACCTTCGGAAGTTCCATCTATGTTTAGATTCTGAGAGTTAGAAACACGTTTCTCCACAAAGCGGCGTTTGGATATTCCTGAGTGAATGGGAGTATTGTGTTTAATGAGAAATATCTGGCTCTAAAACAAAAACGGAGCTATGTAGCAGAATCATTGTCAAGGTGTGTATTAAACTTACAGAGATAAACAATTGTGTTTATGAAGCAGTTTACTAACCGTTTCCTTAGAGAATCTGGAAACAGATATTTCCACCCATATTCAGACTCTTAAGAATTAGCTTTAAGATCGCATCTAAATAATACGACAAACGTCTCTTTCAAACTGCTCTACTGTGTGTTCGTTCACCTTCGGAAGTTGCATCTATGTTTAGATTCTGCAAGTTAGAAACACGTTTCTCCAAAAAGCTGCGTTTGGATATTCCTGAGTGAATGTTAGTATAGGGTTTAATGAGAAATATCTGGCTCTGAAACAAAAACGGTGCTATGTAGCAGAATGATTGTCAAGGTCTATATTAAACTTACAGAGTTAAACAATTGTGTGAATGTAGCAGTTCACTAACACTTTCTTTGGAGAATCTGGAAAGAGATATTTGCAGCCATATACAGACTCTTAAGAATTAGCTTTAAGATCGCATCTGAATCATACGAGAAACTTCTCTTTCAAACTGCTCCACTGTGTGTTCGTTCACCTTCGGAAGTTGCATCTATGTTTAGATTCTGCCAGTTAGAAACACGTTTCTCCAAAAGCTGCGTTTGGATATTGCTGAGTGAATGGGAGTATAGGGTTTAATGAGAAATATCTGGCTCTAAAACAAAAACGGAGCTGTGTAGCAGAATGATTGTCAAGGTGTATATTAAACTTACAGAGTTAAACAATTGTGTGAATGTAACAGTTCACTAACCCTTTCTTTGGAGAATCTTGAAAGAGATATTTCCACACATAGTCAGACTCTTAAGAATTAGCTTTAAGCTCGCATCTAAATCATACGACAAACGTCTATTTCAAACTGCTCCACTGTGTGTTCGTTCACCTTCGGAAGTTGCATCTATGTTTAGATTCTGCCAGTTAGAAATACGTTTCTCTAAAAAGTTGCGATTGGATTTTCCTGAGTCAATGTCAGTATAGGGTTTAATGAGAAATATCTGGCTCTGAAACAAAAACGGAGCTATGTAGCAGAATGACTGTCAAGGTGTATATTAAACTTACAGAGTTAAACAACTGTGTCAATGTTGCAGT
>NW_022440899.1:0-543 GCF_009761245.1 Sapajus apella
AGGTGCCTGTATGTGGCTGGAAATATCACTGTCTAGATTCTCAAAAGAAAGTGTTTCTGAACTGCTACATTCACACATCTGTTTAACTCTGTATGTTTGATATACTTGTTGACAATCATTCTGCTAGATAGCTCCGTTTGTATTTCAGAGCCAGATATGTCTCATTACACCCTATACTCCCTTTCACTCAGGAATACCCAAACGCAGCTTTTGGAAGAAACGGGTTTCTAACTCACTGAAGCTAAACATAGATGCAGCTGCCTAAGGTGAAAGAAAACACAGCAGAGCAGTTTGAAAGAGACGTTTCTCCTGTGCTTTAGACGCGATCATACCGCTAATTCTTAAGTGCCTGTATATGGCTGGAAATATCTCTTTCCAGATTCTCCAAAGACATGGTTTCTGAACTGCTACAGTAACACACCTGTTTAACTCTGTAAGTTGAATACACACCTTGACAATCATTCGGCTAGATAGCTCAGTTTTTGTTTTAGAGCCAGATATGTCTCCTTGCACACTATACTCCCATTCACTTAGGAATATACA
>NW_022440899.1:643-6311 GCF_009761245.1 Sapajus apella
GAAGAAACGTGTTTCTAACTCGCTGAATCTAAACATAGATGCAACTAAGAAAGGTGAACGAACACACAGCAGGGCAGTTTGAAAGAGACGTTTCTCCTGTGGTTCAGACACGATATTACCGCTAATTTTAAGTACCTGTATATGGCTGAAAATATGTCTTTCTAGGTTCTCCAAAGAAAGGGTGTCTGAACTGCTATATTCACACATCTGTTTAACTCTGTAAGTTAAATATACACCTCGACAATCATTCAGCTAGATAGCCCCGTTTTTGTTTTAGAGCCAGATATTTCTCATTAAACCCTATATTCCCATTCACTCAGGAATATCCAAACGCAGGTTTTTGGAGAAACGTGTTTCTAACTCGCTGAATCTAAACATAGTTGCAACTTCCTAAGGTCAACGAACACACAGTGGAGCAGTTTGAAAGAGACGTTTCTAGTATGATTTAGATTCGATCTTAAAGCTAATGCTTGAGACTCTGTGTATGGCTGGAAATACCACTTTCCAGATTCTCCAAAGAAAGGGTTAGTGAACTGCTACATACACACAATTGCTTAACTCTGTCAGTTTAATATACACCTTGACAATCATTTTGCTACATAGCTCCGCTTTTGTTTTAGAGCCAGATCTTTCTCATTACACCCAATATTCATATTCACTCAGGAATATCCAAACGCAGCTTTTAGAAGAAACGTGTTTCTAACTCGCTGAATCGAAACATAGATGCAACTTCCAAAGGTCAACGAACACACAGCAGAGCAGTTTGAAAGAGACGGTTCTCCTGTGGTTTAGACCCGATCTAACAGCTAATTCTTATGAGCCTGTTTATGGCTGGAAATATCTCTTTCCAGATTCTCCAAATAAAGGTTTTATGAACTGCTACATTCACACAACTGTTTCATTCTATATGTTGAATACACACCTTGACAATCATTCAGCTACATAGCTCCGTTTTTGTTTTAGATCCAGATTTTTCTCATTACACCCTATACTCCTATTCACTAAGGAATATCCAAACCAGATTTTAGAAGAAACGTGTTTCTAAGTCGCTGAATCGAATCATAGATACAACTTCCTAAGGTCAACGAACACACAACAGAACAGTTTGAAAGAGACGTTTCTGCTGTGGTTTACATGCGATCTTACCGCTAATTCTCATCAGCCTGTTTATGGCTGGAAATATCTCTTTGCAGATTCTCCCAAGAAAGGGTTTCTGAAGTGCTACTTTCACACAACTATTTAACTCTATATGCTGAATATACACCTTGAAAATCATTCGGCTACATAGCTCCGTTTTTGTTTTAGAGCCAGATATTTCTCATTACACTGTATACTCAAATTCACTGAGGAATATCCAAACGCAGATTTCAGAAGAAAAGTGTTTCTAACTCGCTGAATCTAAACATGGATGCAACTTCCTAAGGAGAACCAAACACAGCAGATCCATTTGAAAGAGACGTTTCTCCTGTGGTTTAGACGCTATCTTACCGCTAAATCTTATGAGCCCGTATATGGCTGGAAATATCTCCTTCCAGATTCTCCAAAGAAAGTGTTTCTGAACTGCTACATTCACACATCTGTTTACCCCTGGAAGTTGAACATACACCTTGACAATCATTCTGCTACATAGCTCCGTTTTTGTTTTAGAGCCAGATATTTCTCATTAAACCCTATACTCCCATTCACTCAGGAATATACAAACGCAGGTTTTTGGAGAAACGTGTTTCTAACTCGCTGAATCTAAACATAGATGCAACTCCCTAAGGACAACGAACACACAGTGTAGCAGTTTGACAGAGACGTTTCTCGTATGATTTAGATTCGGTCTTAAAGCTAATTCTTGAGAGTCTGTATATGGCTGGAAATATCTCTTTCCAGATTCTCCAAAGAAAGAGTTAGTGAACTGCTACATTCACACAATTGTTTACCTCTGTAAGTTTAATATACACCTTGACAATCATTCTGCTACATAGCTCCACTTTTGTTTTAGAGCCAGATATTTCTACTTACACCCATTATTGCCATTCACTCAGGAATATCCAAACGCAGCTTTTAGAAGAAATGTGTTTCTAACTCGCTGAATCTAAAGAGGGATGCAACTTCCGAAGTTGAACAAACACATAAGAGAGCAGTTTGAAAGAGACGATTCTGCTCTGGTTTACATGCGATCTTACCGCTAATTCTCATCAGCCTGTGTATGGCCTGAAATATCTTTTACCAGATTCTCCAAAGAAAGGGTTTCTCATCTGCTACATTCACACATCTGTTTAACTCTGTAAGTTGAATACACACCTTGACTATCATTCTGCTACATAGCTCCGTTTTTGTTTTAGAGCCAGATATTTCTCCCTATGCCCTATACTCCCATTCACTCAGGAATGTCCAAACGCAGCTTTTAGAAGAAAGGTGTTTCTAACTCGCTTAGTCTAAACATAGATGCAACTTCACAAGCTGAACGAACACAAAGCATAGCAGTTTGAAACAGACGTTTCTCTTGTGGTTTAGACGCGATCTTACCGCTAAACTTTTGAGCCTGTATATGGCTGGAAATATCTCTTTCCAGATTCTCCAAAGAAAGGGTTCCTAAACTGCTACATTCACACAATTGTTTATCTCTGTACGTTGAATATACACCTTGACAATCATTCTGCTACATAGCTCCGTTTTTGTTTTAGAGTCAGATATTTCTCATTACACCCTATACTCCCATTCACTCAGGAATATCGAAACGCAGCTTTTAGAAGAAAGGTGTTTCTAACTCGCTGACTCGAAACATACATGCAACTTCCTAAGCTGAACGAACACATAGCAGAGCACTTTGAAAGAGAAGTTTCTCATGTGGTTTAGACGCGATCTTAAGCTAATTCGTATGAGTTATGGCTGGAAATATCTCTTTCCAGATTCTTCAAAGAAAGGTTGTCTGAACTGCTACAATCACATATCTGTTTAAATCTCTAAGTCGAATATATATCTTGACAAACATTCTGCTACACAGCTCCGTTTTAGTTTTACAGCCAGATATTTCTCATTACACCCTATTCTCCCGTTAACTCACGAATATCCAAACGCAGCTATTAGAAGAAACGTGTTTCTAACTCGCTGAGTCTAAACATAGATGCAACTTCCTATGGTGAAACAAATACAGAAGAGTAGTTTGAAAGGCTCGTTTCTCCTGTGGTTTAGACGCGATCTTACCGCTAATTCTTAGGAGCCTGTATATGGCTGGAAATATCTCTTTCCAGATTCTCCAAAGAAAGGTTTCCTGAACTGCTACATTCACACATCTGTTTAACTGTCTAAGTCGAATATATACCTTGACAAACATTCTGCTACCTATCTCCGTTTTTGGTTTAGAGCCAGATATTTCTCATTACACTGTATACTCCCATTCACTCAAGAATATCGAAATGCAGCTTTTAGAAGAAACGGGTTTCTAACTCGCCTAATCGAAACATAGATGCAAATTCCTAAGGTCAAAGAACACACAGCAGAGCAGTTTGAAAGAGACGTTTCTCCTGTGGATTAGACGCGACCTTAAAGCTAATTCTTATGAGCCTGTATATGCCTGGATATAACTCTTTCCAGATTCTTGAAGGAAAGTGTTTCTGAACTGCTACATTCACACGTCTGTTTACCTCTGTAAGTTGAATATACACCTTGACAATCATTCTGCAACATAGCTCACATTTTGTTTTAGAGCCCAATATTTCTCATTACGCCCTGTACTCCCATTCACTCAGGAATATCCAAACGCAGCTTTTAGAAGAAACATGTTTCTAACTAGCTGAATCTAAACATAGATGCAACTTCCTAAGGTGAAAAACACAAAGCAGAGCAGTTTGAAAAAGACGTTTCTCCTGTGGTATAGACGCGATCTTACTGCTAATTCTTTTGAGCCTGTATATGGCTGGAAATAATCTTTCCAGATTCTCCAAAGAAAGGGTTTCTGAACTCCTATATTGACAGGTCTGTTTAAGTCTGTAAGTTGAATATACACCTTCACAATCATTCTGCTACATAGATCCGTTTTTGTTTTAGAGACAGTTATTTCTCATTACACCCTATACTGCCATTCACTCAGGAAAATCCAAAAGCAGCTTTTAGAACAAACGTGTTTCTAAATGGCTGAAACTAAACATAGAAGCAAATTCCTAAGAAAACGAACACACAGCAGAGCAGTTTGAAATAGACGTTTCTCCTGTGGTTTAGATGAGATCTTATGCTAATTCGTATGAGTCTGTATATGGCTGAAAATATCTCTTTCCAGATTCTCGAAAGGAAGTGTTTCTGAACTGCTACATTCACACATCTGTTTAACTGTGTATGTTGAATATACACCTTGACAATCATTCTGCTTCAAAGCTCCGTTTTTGTTTTACAGCCACATATATCTCATTACACAGTGTAGTCCCATTCACTCAGGAATATCCAATCGCAGCTTTTAGAAGAAACGAGTTTCTAACTCGCTGAATCTAAACAAAGATGCAAATTCCTAAGGTGAATGAACACATAGAAGAGCAGTTTGAAAGAGACGTTTCTTCTGTGGTTTAGATGCAATCTTACCACTAATTCTTATGAGCATGTATATGGCTGGAAATAACTCTTTACAGATTCTCCAAAGAAAGGGTTTCTGAACTGCTACATTCACACATCTGTTTAACTCTCTGAGTCGAATATACACCTTGACAATCAATCTGCTACATACCTCCATTTTGTTTTACAGCCAGATATTTCTCATTACACTCTATACTCCCATTCACTCAGGAATATCCAAACGCAGCTTTCAGAACAAACGTGTTTCTTACTCGCTGAATCGAAACATAGATGCAACTTCCTAAGGTCAACGAACACATACCAGAGCAGTTTGAAAGAGACGTTTCTCCCGTGGTTTAGACGCGATCTTAACACTAATTCTTATGAGCCTGTGTATGGCTGGAAATATCTCTTTCCAGGTTCTCCAAAGAAAGGATTTCTGAACAGCTACATTCACACATCTGTTTAACTCTGTAAGTTGAATATACACCTTGACAATCATAGTGCTACATAGCTCCGTTTTTGTTTTAGAGCCAGATATTGCTAATTACACCCTATAAACCCGTTAACTCACGAATATGCAAACGCAGCTATTAGAAGAAACGTGTTTCTAACTCGCTGAATCTAAACATAGATGCAACTTCCTATGGTGAAACAAATACAGAAGAGTAGTTTGAAAGGCTCGTTTCTCCTGTGGCTTACATGCGATCTGACAGCTAATTATTATGATCCTGTATATGGCTGCAAATATCTCTTTCCAGATTCTCCAAAGAAAGGTTTTCTGTACTGCTACATTCAAAAATCTGTTTACCTCTCTAAGTCGAATATACACCTTGACAATAATTCTGCTACGTAGCTCCGTTTTTGTTTTAGAGCCAGATATTTCTCATTACACCCTATACTCCCTTTCACTCAGGAATATCAAAACGAGGCCTGTAAAATAAACGTGTTTCTAACTCGCTGAATCTAAACTTAGATGCAACTTCCTAAGGTGGACGAACACACAGAAGAGCAGTTTGAAAGAGACTTTTCTCCTGTGATTTAGAGGCGATCATAAAGCTAATTCTTAAGAGCCTGTATATGGCTGGAAATATCTCTTTACAGATTCTCCAAAGAAAGTTTTTCAAAACTACTA
>NW_022440900.1:0-345 GCF_009761245.1 Sapajus apella
CAGAGCAAGACTCTGTCTCAAAAAAAAAAAGAAAAAAGAAAAAAGAAGAAATTCCCGGCACTTTAGGAGGCTGAGGCAGGAGGATCACTTGAGTCCGGGAGTTTGAGACCAGCCTGGGCAACGTAATGAGACCCTGTCTTTAGAAAACATTCTGAAAATTAACCAGGGTGATGCTGCGCTCCTGTAGTGTTAGCTACTCAGGAGGCTGAGGCAGGAGGAGCGCTTGCATGCAGGAGTTTGAGACCAGCCTGGGCAACCCATCGAGACCCCATCTATAAAAAGTGTTTTAAAACTTAGCCAGGTGTGGTGGGGGGGTGCACCTGTAGTCCCAGCTACTCAGGAGGC
>NW_022440900.1:445-3663 GCF_009761245.1 Sapajus apella
GAGGCAGGCAGATCATGAGGTCAGGAGATGGACACCAGCATGGCCAACCTGGTAAAACTCCATCTCTACTAAAACAAAAAATCAGCCCGGTGTGGTGGCGTGCGCCTGTAGTCCCAGCTACTTGGGAGCTGAGGCAGGAGAATCGCTTGAACCCAGGAGGCGGAGGTAGCAGTGAGCTGAGATTGCGCCACTGTACTCCAGCTTGGTGACAGAGCAAGACTCCGTCTCAAAAAAAAAAAAAAGAACCCAGGGTCCCTGGTTCCCCAGATGTGTGAAGGCGGCCAGCAGCCGCTGCAGCTCCGGATCCCGCCCAGCGGCCGGCCCTGTTCTCCCTGGGGTGGGCAGGCATCCAGGGGCCACAGTGAACTCCGGGAGGGAGTAGGGCAGCCCCACCCAGGACAGATTCCCAGCACTCCGCGTGCAGGCCTGGGTCACGGGGTTCTGCTGGAATGGACCCACGTGTTTGCTGTTGCTGCGGTCCTCCGGGGCGCCAGGCTGCACGCCTGCACGTCATCAAGCAGCCTCGCTGCGGTGGGTTGGGAAAGTCAGCCTTGGAGTCCGCCAGCCTCACAACTCCTGCTCTGGGAGCACGTGTGTGTGCAGCGTGTGTCTGCCTGTGTGTGCCTGCGCGCGTGCCTGTGTGTGTCTGCCTGTGAGTGTCTCTGTGTGTGCCTATGTGTGCCTGTGTGTACCTGTGTGTGCATGTCTGTCTGTCTGCGTGTGTACCTGTGTGTGTCTGCGCGTGCCTGAGTCTGTGTACCTGTGTCTGTGCATGTCTGCATGTGTCTGTGTATGACTGTGTCTGTGTGACTATGTGTGTATGCCTGTGTGTGTCTGCGTGTGCCTGTGTGTCTGTGTGACTATGTGTCTGTGTCTGTGTGTCTGCATGTCTGTGTGTACCTGTGTGTGTGTGTGTCTGTGTGTGTGTGCATGTGCCTGTGTGCGTGTTTGTGTGTGTGTCTGCGTGTGTGTATGTACCTGTGTGTGAGCATGTCACATGAGTGTATGTGTGTGCACTTGTGTGTGTTTGTGTGTATTTGCATATGTGTATATATATTTGTGCGGATGCATGTATGTATATATGTGTGTATATGTGTATGTATGTATATATTTGTGTGTATTTGTGTATATGTATATATGTGTGTATATAGGTATATGTGTATGTAAGTGTATGTGTGTGTATGTGTGTGCATGTGTATATATGTGTATGTGTGTGTATGTTCATGTATGTATGGTATGTCTGTATGTGTGTATATGTGCCCGTGTATGTACGTGTGTATATGTGTATATATTTGTATGTCTGTATATCTGTGTATATGTGTACGTGTGTGTATGTGTATATATGTGTGTATGTTCATATATGGATGTGTATGGATGTCTGTGTATATGTACACATATGTGTACATGTGTACATATTGGTGTGTGTATGTCTATATGTGTGTGCATGTGTGTATGTGTGTGTGTTCATGTATGTATGTGTAGGTATGTCTGTGTGTATATGTGCACGTGTTTGTGTGTGTGCTCGCATGCATGCAAATCTGTCTTTGGGTGGCTGGCGTGCATGGTGAGGTGCATTTTCCAGGAAGGCTTTGTGAACGCCCTGCTTCCTGAGTTCCTGCCCAATGGCAACGCCCTTCTCTCCCTTCCATGCCTGAGTGCATCCTGCCCGGGAACAGATGGGTGACTTCCCCATTGCCCACTTGACATAGCCCTGTCCCCCACTGGAGTCTCATGCTCTGAACAGGAGACTCGTGACCTTTTAGGTCACCTGTGCCTCATCCTAAACCACAAGGCAGCGAGCTTCTCCTGCAACGAGCCAGAGAGCCGCCGTGTTCGGCTCTGAGGCCAGACAGTCTCTGTCTCAGGCACTCAGCTCCGCCGCTGTAGCACAGAAGCCTCAGAGCCAGTGCCTATGTAGGATATGGCAGAGGACACCGGCCTGGCATGGCAGCTCATGCCTGCAATCCCAGCACTTTGGGAGGTCGAGGCGGGAGGATCGCTTGAGTCTAGGAGTTCGAGACCAGCCTGGGCAATATGGTGAAACCCCATCTCTACAAAAAATGCAAAACATTAGCTGGTGTGGTGCTGTGCACCTGTAGTCCCAGCTACTCAGGAGGCTGGGGCAGGAGGATTGCTTGAGCCGAGGAGGCCAAGGCTGCAGTGAGCTGTGATTGCATCACGGCACTCCAGCCTGGGCGACAGTGTGAGACCCTGTCTCTAAATAAATAAATAGTAAGGACAACAAAGAAGAAATAAACCTGAGATGGAAACGGTGTGCTTTGGAAGCATCACCACAGAAAGGATCACGGTAAACCCAAGGACTGGAATGAAGTTAAGGAGCTTGTGGCGCAGGGTCAGCCAGCCGGGGCCCCTGGTGGACAATGTGGAGTTTTTTGTTGGTTTTGTTTTGAGATGGAGTCTCGCTCTGTCACCTAAGCTGGAGTGCAGTGGCACACCCTCGGCTCACTGCAACCTCCACCCCTGGGTTCGAGCAATTCTCCTTCCTCAGCCTCCCGAGTAGCTGGGATTACAGGCGCTCGCTGCCACACCTGGCTTTTTTTTTTTTTTTTTTTTTTTTTTGAGTAGAGACGGGATTTCACAGTGTTGCCCAGGCTGGTCTCGAACTCCTGAGCTCAGACAATCCACCCGTCTCGGCTTCCCAAAGTGCTGGGATTACAGGCATGAGACACTGCTCCCAGCCTTGTGGGGTTTTTTGGTGTTTTTTTTTTTTTTTTTGAGACGGCCCTATTCTGTCGCCCAGGCTGGAGTGCAGTGGTGTGATCTCAGCTCACTGCAACCTCCGCCTCCCGGGTTCTAACAATTTTGCTGCCCCAACCTCCTGAGTAGCTGGGATTACAGGCACCTGCCACCATGTCTGGCTAATATTTGTCTTTTTTAGTAGAGGCGGGGTTTCACCATGTTGGCCAGGCTGGTCTCGAACTCCTGACCTCGTGTTCCACCTGCCTCAGTCTCCCAAAGTGCTGGGATTACAGGCGTGAGCCACTGCACCCAGCCTTCAATTTCCTTTAAAATCAGAAGAATACCATCCGCCTGCCTCACATGGATTCTTCCACCAACGTGGTCATAAAGTAGTATTTTCTATGGATGGGGAATGGCAGATGTCATGAGACGCTGCGGGCGCCCTCTGACCCTAAACGGATTCCTCTCACCGTTGAGACTTCCTCCACAAGGCAGCCAAGGCCTTTTTTTTTTTTTTT
>NW_022440900.1:3763-6310 GCF_009761245.1 Sapajus apella
TCGGCTCACTGCCACCTCCACCTCCCAGGTTCAAGTGATTCTCCTGCCTCAGCCTCCCAAGTAGCTGAGATTACAGGTGCCTACCACCACTCCTGGCTAATTTTTCTATTTTTAGTAAAGCTGGGGTTTCACCATGTTGGCCAGGCTGGTCTTGAACTCCCGACATCAGGTGACCCACCCGCCTCAGCCTCACAAAGTGCTGGGATTACAGGTATGAGCCACTGCGCCTGGGCTCGAGGCAGCTTTTAACCGACTCTGACCTGGCTGTGGCCATCAGCCCCCTGTCCCCAGCACCCTTCCACACCCACATCCCAGCTCTGAACTGAGAGTGCTGTCCCAGCCTGGGCCTCTGTGCAGTCAGCTCCCACAGCCTTTCTACCTCCATCTTCGCACCCACGCTGCCCCTCTGAGCTAGGACGCTGTCTCTGCTGTGACATCTCTCTTAAGTCCTTTTCTTCCCTCCTTAGTCGAGATGTCATTGACATCCCATAAAACTCTCCCATTTAAGTTACACAATTTAATGTTTCCGGTATATTCGCAGGGTTGTGCAACCGTTACCACCATCAGACCAGAACATTCCTTCCCGAGAAGGAAGCTCCAGCCCCATCAGCAGTCACTCTCTCTCCCCTCCCCCAGCCCACAGCACCTAAGCTTTCCCTCCTTGTCTCTGTGGATGGGCCTGTCCGGGACATTTCATAGAGATGGGATCACATGGCCGGGCGCGGTGGCCCACGCCTGTAATCCCAGCAGTTTGGGAGGCCGAGGTGGGCAAATCACCCGAGGTCAGGATTTTAAGACTAGCCTGGCCAACACAGTGAAACCCCATCTCTACTAAAAGCATAGAAATTAGCCGGGTGTGGTGGCGGGCACCTGTAATCCCAGCTATTTGGGAGGCTAAGGCAGGAGAATCGCTGGAACCCAGGAGGTGGAGGTTGCAGTGAGCCGAGATTGTGCCACCGCCCTCCAGCCTGGGTGACAGGGCAAGACTCTGTCTCAAAAAAGAAAAAAAAAGAAAAGGAAAAAAGAAATGTTGTTACATGGTGGGGTGCTGTGGCTCATGCCTGCAATCCCAGCATTTTGGGAGGCCAAGGCAGACAGATCACCTGAGGTCAGAAGTTCGAGACCAGCCTGGCCAACACAATGAAACCCCAGCTCTACTGAAAATACAAAAATTATCTGGGCGAGGCGGCAGGCACCTGTCATCCTAGCTACTTGGGAGGCTGAGGCAGGAGAATTGCTTGAACCCAGAGGTTGCCGTGAGCCAAGATGGCGCCACTGCCCTCCAACCTGGGCAATTGAGTAAGACTCCGTCTCAAAAAAAAAAAAAAGAGAGAGAGAAAGAAAAAGAAATGCATGGTCTCTTGTGTCCGGCTTCTCTCACCAGGCGTGACGTCCTCAAGGTGCGTCCCTGCCGTGGCCTGTGTCCGAGCTTCGTTCCTTTGATGGCTGAATACTATCCCGTTGAACGGATGGACCACATCATGCTTACCATTCATCTGCTGAGGGGCATTTGGGCTGTTTCCACTTTTGCCTGTTATGAGTCATGCGTCTGTGAACTTTCCTATACATGTTTCTGTGTAGATGTAACTTTCAGTTCTCTCGGGCAGATACCTAGGACTGGAATTGGTGGGTCACATGGAAACTAAGTTTAACCTTTTTTAAAAAAAATTTTATCCCTCGTCTACTCACAGAAATTTTTTTTTTTTTTTTTTGAGACAGAGTTTCGCTCTTGTTACCCAGGCTGGAGTGCAATGGCGCGATCTCGGCTCACCGCAACCTCCGCCTCCTGGGTTCAGGCAATTCTCCTGCCTCAGCCTCCTGAGTAGCTGGGATTACAGGCACGCGCCACCATGCCCAGCTAATTTTTTGTATTTTTAGTAGAGACGGGGTTTCACCATGTTGACCAGGATGGTCTCGATCTCTTGACCTCGTGATCCACCCGCCTCGGCCTCCCAAAGTGCTGGGATTACAGGCTTGAGCCACCGCGCCCGGCAGAAATGTTTAACCATTTGAGGAACTGCCAGTCCTTAAATTTAGAGGCTGTTCTTTCCTGCAGCTCAGGGTTCTGCAGACACAGCCCCTGTGCACATATCAAATCTGGCCCTCTACCTGTTATTACAAATAAAGTTTTATTGGCACACGGCCCCACCCACTTATTTACATATAGTCTACAGTTGCTTTCTCACTACTTGGGCAGAGGTAAACAGTGTCCACAGAGACCTTCCAGCCCCCAGATCCAAAGTATCTACTCTCTGATCGTTTACAGAAAAGTGTGCTCATGATCTACCACCTGTGACATACAAGATGATTGACTATTTGTGGGTCTTAAGAATCCGTCCTTGGGCTGGGTGTGGCGGCTTACGCCTATAATCCCAACATTTTGGGAGGCCGAGGTGGGCGGATCATGATGTCTGGAGTTCGAGACCAGCCTGGCCAAGATGGTGAAACCCTGTCTCTACTAAAAATACAAAAAATTAGCTGAGCGTGGTAGCAGGTGCCTGTAATCCCAGCTACTTGGGAGGCTGAGGCAGGAGAATCACTTGAACC
>NW_022440901.1:0-6310 GCF_009761245.1 Sapajus apella
AGCCTGAGGGGGTGTATGGAAGACAGAAAGGGCAGGCCCCACCTCTGTGGGCCACAGTGTTAGGAGGTGATTGTCTTAGGTGCTGCTTTAGCTCTCTTTGATCTCAGCTGTCTTATTCTCCGCTCGGAAAAGTCTCCTTGAATGATTCCTCAATGCCAAATGCTCAATTTTTTCCAGATAATGGGTGAAATGTACAAGGGCGGTAAAAACAATTGTTTGAAAATGCCTTTGACTGATAGTTTTAAAAAAATCTCTAACTAGTTTACTAAATACAAGTATTTCTGGCTTTTTTTTTCTTTTAATTTTTAAATTGTATGTATTTAAAGAGTACAACATGATTTATTGTATATATTTAAGGAGTACAACATGATTTCTAAGGGGATTTCCAACAAACAAGTAGTTGTTCCCCCTGGAAATATATGTACTTCTTTAGAACAATGTTAAAACTGTAATTGGATACAGTAGGTGTGCCCTAACACATTTTCAGAGTTAAAATATGGCTTATAGTATATTCCATTTACTCTTATGGCAACTTTTAGAACACTTGAAATCATTTAGGAATCATTTAGGAAAAAATGAAATACTAAGCGTTTGTCTTTTGCAATCTTCATAGAACCAGTGAGAGGATAGTAGAGGTCAGTACCCAGCTTACTGTGAAGAAAGAGAACAGATATCCAGCCACTGCTTCTCCTACAAGGGCAGTCCTCGAGTCACCTTTTGTTGGAAGTCTTAATGACAGTGAAGCTCTCAACAGAAGACATATTCAAAGAAGAAGCAGGTCTTCACATGAAAGCATGGAGAGCCTCTTGTTGAGGGTTAGTTATATTATCGTTTTTCCTTTGGTGTTTAGGTTTCTGATATAATTCTGGTATGTTATTTGGTGAAATACTCAGTTGTTTAATTGTGTTGTGTATGGTAAGCAAAGGTAATAATTATCTCTGTTAATGATGAGAGGAGACAGAAATTTTAGTTATTTTTAAACCCCCGGAGCTCTCATTCGTAGGAGATTACCCCTTTGTTAACTTTATTCAGTAAATGTAAGCAAACTGACACATTTTAAATTTCTTTAAAAGCTACAATTAAGTTAGATTTTAACAAAGGTATACTTTGATGTGCATTGTCGTATTAATAGATTTTATGTTTGCCTGGGGTTCACTTCTAAAGGGTTTAGTGTGCCTGGGGTCACTTTTTTTTTTACGCATTTATTTATTTTATTGCATTTTAGGTTTTGGGGTACATGTGAAGAACATGCAAAATTGTTGCATAGGTACACACGTGGCAGTGTGATTTGCTGCCTTCCTCCCCATCACCTACATCTGGCATTTCTCCCCTTGCTATCTCTCCCTAGCTCCCCACCCCCTACCGTCCCTCCCCTACTTCCCCCCAACTGACCCCAGTGTGTAGTGCTCCCCTCCCTGTGTCCATGTGTTCTCATTGTTCAACACCTGCCTATGAATGAGAACATGCGGTGTTTGATCTTCTGCTCTTCTGTCAGTTTGCTGAGAATGATGGTTTCCAGGTTCATCTATGTCCCTACAAAGGACCCAAACTCATCGTTTTTGATGGCTGCATAATATTCCATGGTGTATATGTGCCACATTTTCCCAATCCAGTCTATGGTCGATGGGCATTTGGGTTGGTTCCAGGTCTTTGCTATTGTAAACAGTGCTGCAATGAACATTCATGTTTACGTGTCCTTATAGTAGAACGATTTGTAATCCTTTGGATATATACCCAGTAATGGGATTGCTGGGTCAAATGGAATTTCTATTTCTAGGTCCTTGAGGAATCGCCACACTGTCTTCCACAATGGTTGAACTAATTTACACTCCCACCAACAGTGTAAAAGTGTTCCTATTTCTCCACATCCTCTCCAGCATCTGTTGTCTCCAGATTTTTTTAATGATCGCCATTCTAACTGGCGTGAGATGGTATCTCAATGTAGTTTTGATTTGCATTTCTCTGATGACCAGTGATGATGAGCATTTTTTCATGTTTGTTGGCCTCGCGTATGTCGTCTTTTGTGAAGTGTCTGTTCATATTCTTTGCCCACTTTTGAATGGGATTGTTAGTTTTTTTTCTTGTAAATCTGTTTTAGTTCTTTGTAAATTCTGGATATCAGCCCTTTGTCAGATGGGTAAACTGCAAAAATTTTTTCCCATTCTGTTGGTTGCCGATTCACTCTAATGATTGTTTCTTTTGCTGTGCAGAAGCTGTGGAGTTTGATTAGGTCCCGTTTGTCTATTTTGGCTTTTGTTGTCAATGCTTTTGGTGTTTTGGTCATGAAGTCCTTGCCTACACCTACCTCCTGAATGGTTTTGCCTAGATTTTCTTCTAGGGTTTTTATGGTGTTAGGTCTTATGTTTAAGTCTTTAATCCATCTGGAGTTAATTTTAGTGTAAGGTGTCAGGAAGGTGTCCAGTTTCTGCTTTCTGCACGTGGCTAGCCAGCTTTCCCAACACCGTTTATTGAACAGGGAATCCTTTCCCCATTGCTTGCTTTTGTCTGGTTTGTCAATGATCAGATGGTTGTAGATATGTTGTGTTGCCTCCGAGACCTCTGTTCTGTTCCATTGGTCTATATCTCTGTTTTGGTACCAGTACCATGCTGTTTTGATTACTGTAGCCTTGTAGTATAGTTTGAAGTCTGGTAGTGTGATGCCCCCCTCTTTGTTCTTTTTGCTTAGAATTGACTTGGCTATGCGGGCTCTCTTTTGGTTCCATATGAAGTTTAAGGTGGTTTTTTCCAGTTCTGCGAAGAAGGTCATTGGTAGCTTGATGGGGATAGCATTGAATCTGTAAATTACTTTGGGCAGTATGGCCATTTTCACGATATTGATTCTTCCTAACCATGAACATGGAATGTTTCTCCATCTGTTTGTGTCCTCTCTTATTTCGTTGAGCAGTGGCTTGTAGTTCTCCTTGAAGAGGTCCTTTACGTTCTTTGTTAGTTGTATTCCTAGGTATTTTATTCTCTTTGTGGCAATTGTGAATGGAAGTTTGTTCTTGATTTGGCTCTCTTTAAGTCTGTTATTGGTGTATAGGAATGCATGTGATTTTTGCACATTGATTTTGTATCCTGAGACTTTGCTGAACTTGCTTATCAGTTTCAGGAGGTTTGGGGCTGAGACGATGGGGTCTTCTAGATATACAATCATGTCGTCTGCAAATAGAGACAGTTTGACTTCCTCCTTTCCTATTTGAATGCCTTCATTTCTTTTTCTTGCCTGATTGCTCTGGCCAGAACTTCTAATACTATATTGAATAGCAGTGGTGAGAGAGGGCATCCTTGTCTGGTGCCACATTTCAAGGGGAATGCTTCCAGTTTTTGCCCATTCAGTATGATATTGGCTGTTGGTTTGTCATAAATAGCTTTTATTATTTTGAGATACGTTCCATCGATACCTAGCATATTGAGTGTTTTTAGCATAAAGGGCTGTTGAATTTTGTCAAAGGCCTTCTCTGCATCAATTGAGATAATCATGTGGTTTTTGTCTTTGGTTCTGTTTATGTGGTGAATTACGTTTATAGACTTGCGTATGTTGAACCAGCCTTGCATCCCCGGGATGAAGCCTACTTGATCATGGTGGATAAGCTTTTTGATGTGCTGTTGCAATCGGCTTGTCAGTATTTTATTGAAGATTTTTGCAGCTATGTTCATCATGGATATTGGCCTGAAGTTTTCTTTTCTTGTTGAGTCTCTGCCGGGTTTTGGAATCAGGATGATGTTGGTGTCATAAAATGGTTTGGGAAGAATTCCCACTTTTTGTATTGTTTGGAATAGTTTCAGAAGGAACGGTACCAGCTCCTCTTTGTACGTCTGGTAGAATTCAGCTGTGAACCCATCTGGACCTGGGCTTTTTTTGGGTGGTAAGCTCTTAATTGCTGCCTCAACTTCAGACCTTGTTATGGGTCTGTTCAGGGTTTTGGCTTCTTCCTGGTTTAGGCTTGGGAGGAGGCAAGTGTCCAGGAATTTATCCATTTCTTCCAGGTTTATTAGTTTGTGTGCATAGAGTTGTTTGTAATAATCTCTGATGATGGTTTGAATTTCTGTGGAATCTGTGGTGATATCCCCTTTATCGTTTTTTATTGCATCAATTTGGTTATTCTCTCTTTTCTTTTTTATTAATCTGGCTAGTGGTCTGTCTATTTTGTTGATCTTTTCAAAAAACCAGCTCCTGGATTTATTGATTTTTTGAGGGGTTTTTTGTGTCTCTATCTCCTTCAGTTCTGCTCTGATCTTAGCTATTTCTTGTCTTCTGCTAGACTTTGAGTTTTTTTGATCTTGCTCCTCTAGCTCTTTCAGTTTTGACGATAGGGTGTCAATTTTTGATCTCTCCTTGCTTCTCATGTGGGCACTTATTGCTATATATTTTCCTCTAGAGACTGCTTTAAATGTGTCCCAGAGATTCTGGTATGTTGTGTCTTCATTCTCGTTGGTTTTGAAGAACATCTTTATTTCTGTCTTCATTTCATTGTTTATCCAGTCAACATTCAAGAGCAAGTTGTTCAGTTTCCATGAAGCTGTGTGGTTCTGGGTTAGTTTTTGAATTCTGAGTTCTAACTTGATTGCACTATGGTCTGAGAGACTGTTACGATTTCCATTCTTTTGCATTTGCTGAGGAGTGATTTACTCCCAATTATGTGGTCAATTTTAGAGTAGGTGTGATGTGGTGCTGAGAAGAATGTATATTCTGTGGATTTGGGGTGGAGAGTTCTGTAAATGTCTATTAGGTTTGCTTGGTCCAGGTCTGAGTTCAAGTCCCGGATATCATTGTTAATTTTCTGTCTGGTTGATCTGTCTTATGTTGACAGTGGAGTGTTAAAGTCTCCCACTATTATTGTGTGGGAGTCTAAGTCTCTTTGTAAGTCATTAAGAACTTGCCTTATGTATCTGGGTGCTCCTGTATTGGGTGCGTACATATTTAGGATCATTAGCTCTTCTTGTTGCATTGATCCTTTTACCATTATGTAGTGTCCCTCTTTGTCTCTTATGATCTTTGTTGCTTTAAAGTCTAATTTATCAGAGATGAGAATTGCAACCCCTGCTTTTTTTTGCTCTCCATTTGCTTGGTAAATCTTCCTCCATCCCTTTATTTTGAGCCTTTGTTTATCCTTGCATGTGAGATGGGTTTCCTGGATACAGCACACTGATGGGTTTTGGCTTTTTATCCAATTTTCCAGTCTGTGTCTTTTGATTGGGGCATTTAGTCCATTTACATTTAGGGTTAATATTGTTATGTGTGAATTTGATACTGCCATTTTGGTGCTAGCTAGGTGTTTTGCCCTTTAGTTGAGCTGGTACTTGTTGTTCCTTTATATGTGTAGAGCCTCTTTCAGGAGCTCTTGTAGAGCTGGCCTAATGGTGATGAAATCTCTGAGTACTTGCATGTTCCCAAAGGATTTTATTTTTCCTTCACTTATGAAGCTTAGTTTGGCTGGATAGGAGATTCTGGGTTGAAAGTTCTTTTCTTTAAGGATGTTGAATATTGGCCCCCACTCTCTTCTGGCTTGTAGAGTTTCTGCTGAGAGATCTGCTGTGAGTCTGATGGGCTTCCCTTTATGGGTAACCCGACCTTTCTCTCTGGCTGCCCTTAGTATTTTCTCCTCCATTTCGACCCTGGTGAATCTGACGATTATGTGCCTTGGGGTTGCTCTTCTTGACGAATATCTTTGTGGTGTTCTCTGTATTTCCTGGACTTGAATGTTTGCCTGCCTTGCTAGGTTGGGGAAGTTTTCCTGGATAATATCCTGAAGAGTATTTTCCAGCTTGGATTCATTCTCTTCGTCGCATTTGGGTACGCCTATCAGACGTAGATTAGGTCTTTTCACATAGTCCCACATTTCTTGGAGACTTTGTTCATTCCTTTTTACCCTTTTTTCTCCAGTCTTGCCTTCCCGTTTTATTTCATGGAGTTGATCTTCGACCTCTGATATCCTTTCTTCTGCTTGGTCAATTCGGCTGTTGATACTTGTGCATGCTTCACGAAGTTCTCGTGTTGCGTTTTTCAGCTCCATCAATTCACTTATATTCCTTTCTATTTTGTCCATTCTCGTTAGCATTTCGTCAAATCTTTTTTCAAGGTTCTTAGTTTCTTGGCATTTGGTTAGAACATGTTCTTTAAGTTCACAGAAGTTTCTTACTACCCACCTTCTGAAGTCTGATTCTGTCATTTCATCACACTCGTTCTCCCTCCAACCTTGTTCCCTTGCTGGTGAGGAGTTGTGATCCCTTGTAAGAGGAGAGGTGTTCTGGTTTCGGGCGTTTTCATCCTTTTTGCTCTGGTTTCTTCCCATCTTTAAGGATTTAT
>NW_022440902.1:0-3978 GCF_009761245.1 Sapajus apella
GCAGTGGCTCACACCTGTAATCTCAACACTTTGGGAGGCCGAGGCAGGCAGATCACCTGAGATCAAGAGTTCAAGACCAGCCTGGCCAACATGATGTAACCCCGGCTCTACTAAAAATACAAAAATTAGCCAGGCTTGGTGCTGTGCTCCTGTAATCCCAGCTACTCAGGAGGCTGAGGCAGGAGAATCACTTGACCCCGGGAGGTGGAGTTTGCAGTGAGCTGAGATCAAGCCATTGCACTGCAGCCGGGGGGACAAGAGTGAGATACCATCTCAAAAAAAAAATAATAATAATAATCAGGGATCGAGTGTGAAGGTCAGGAGGAGGACTTTGTGTTTCGGAAGAACTGCCACAGGTGTTTTAGTGTGTGTGTCGCCAGGGATGACGGAATCTGATGAACATTCGAAGGGACCCCCTGAATTGCTATGAACGGCCCACAGAGGGGCCAGGGAGGGAGGAAGGAGACCAGTCCCTCCAGAGGGGACGCTGGTGGCCCGTGCAGAGCTGCAGCTGCCCGCATGTGAGGAATGCTTGGTTTAGGAATCTGTTTTGAACACTGAACCAGCAGAAATTGCTGAATGTGACAGAAAAACAGAATCTGGGGTCACAAATTCTTTCACGCACCTCCCTTCAAAAGATGTCACTCAGGCCTGGCGCGGTGGCTCATGCCTGTAATCTCAGCAGTTTGGGTGGTCGAGGTGGGAAGATTGCTTGAGGTCAGGAGTTCGAGACCAGCTTGGGCAACATAGACAGACTCCCTCTGTACAAAAAAAAAAAAAAAAAAAAAAATTAGCCGGATGTGGTGGCATGTGCCTGCAGTCCCAGCTACTCAGGAGGCTGAGATGGGAGGATCGCTTGAGCCCAGGAGGTGGAGGCTGCAGTGAGCTGTCATCACACCACTGCACTCCAGCCTGGGCAACAGAGAAAGACCCTGTCTCAAGAAAAATAAAGAGGGAGGAAGGGCCCCGAGCCTCTAGATGGAAAGCGGGGAAACGGACTCTCCCCTGGAGCCCCCATGAGGGCCCTGTCCTGCCCACAGCTTGATGGCGAGCCCTGTAAGATGGATCTCAGACTTCTGACTTCCAGAACTGTGAGGTAGAGTCAGTATTCCATTTCTTAATTTTTAGAGACAGGGTCTGCCACCCAGGCTGCAGTGGGGTGGCACAATCACAGCTCACTGCAGCCTCCACTGCCCGGGCTCAGGCGATCCTCCTGCCTCAGCCTCCTGGCCTGCTAGGATTACAGGCATGAGCCGTCACACCTGGCTAGTTTTTGTTTATTTTTTGTGGAGATGGAGTCTCACTGTGTTGCCCAGGCTGGTCTCTAACTCCTGGGCTCAAGTGATCCTCCCACTTCAGCCTCCCCAAATGCTGGGATTACAGGTGAGAGCCACCACACCCAGCCAGTTACTCAGTGTTCCTCTAAGCCCACAAGTGTGGGGTCCTTTGTTATAGCAGCTGTGGGAACCTCAGACTTACTCTTTCTAGTAATGGACCCCAGTAACCCACGGGTGCCCTCACCCTCATGCAGCAGTCCAGCCAGCAGTCAGATTTGATTTTTTTGTTTTGTTTTTTGAGACAAAGTCTCACTCTCTTGCCCAGGCTGGAGTGCAATGGCACAGTCTCAGCTCACTGCAGCCTCCACCTCCTGGGTTCAGGCAATTCTCCTGCCTCAGCCTCCTGAGTAGCTGGGATTACAGGCACCCGCCATCATGCCCAACTAATCTTTGTATTTTTAGTAGAGCTGGGGTTTCACCATGTTGGTCAGGCTGGTCTCAAACTCCTGACCTTGTGATCCGCCCGCCTCAGCCTCCCAAAGTGTAGGGATCACAGGCGTGAGCCACCGCGCACGAGCAGCTTGGCCCTTGCTTATGGGAAGAAAAGCGCCCTCAGCCTCTGACCCCGTGTTTCTGTCTTCTTGGGTGACATCCAGATTGCTGTCTGCACGTGTCTGAGCCATGGAGTCCACCGTGGCTGACGTACGCCTCATGCCCAGGGCAACCAAGGAGGTCCCCGCTCCGGACGCCGCATGCTGTCGAGCAGCCACTGTTGGTGTGGTGGCCACCAGCCTTGTCGTCCTCACCCTGGGAGTCGTTTTGGGTAAGTAGCTATGGGATTGGCTGGGTTTGCAAAACCAGGGCACATGTGCAAAGACACCGGGAAGCAACTCGATGGTGTCTTCCGTGGTCATGAGTCGGAGGGCAGTGTCTACGCGTGGAACAAAGGCTGCGCCAGGTCAGTCGTGTGGACGGGGGGCGGAGCGGGTGAGCTCCTCCCTGTGTCGCTTTTCCCAACGCAAGAAGCTCCCGAAGAAAATTTTCACAGCTGGGGTGACAGACAGAGAAACAGAGACAGGGAAATGACCTTGGTTTAAATTTTGGCAAATCAGAAAAGTACCCAAAAGTATATATTTTTTTAAGACAGGGTTTCACCATGTCGGTCAGGCTGGTCTTGAACTCCCGACCTCAGGTGATCCGCCCGCCTTGGCCTCCAAAGTGCTTGGATTACAGGCGTGAACCACCACACCCGGCCACCCAAAAGTATTTTTATTTTTATTTTTTATTTATTTATTTATTTATTTTGAGACGGAGTTTCGCTCGTTACCCAGGCTGGAGTGCAATGGCGCGATCTCGGCTCACCGCAACCTCCGCCTCCTGGGTTCAGGCAATTCTCCTGCCTCAGCCTCCTGAGTAGCTGGGATTACAGGCACGCGCCACCATGCCCAGCTAATTTTTTGTAGTTTTAGTAGAGACGGGGTTTCACCATGTTGACCAGGATGGTCTTGATCTCTTGACCTCGTGATCCACCCACCTCGGCCTCCCAAAGTGCTGGGATTACAGGCATGTGCCACCGCGTCCGGCCCCAAAAGTATTTTTAAAAAACTGAGCAATTGCCAGGCATGGTGGCTCCTGCCTGTCATCCCAGCACTTTGGGAGGCTGAAGCAGGCAGATCACCTGAGGTCGGGAGTTTGAGACCAGCCTGGCCAACATTGGGAAAACCCCGTCTCTACTAAAAATGCAAAATTAGGGCTGAGCACGGTGGCTCATGTCTGTAATCCCAGCATCTTGGGAGGCTGAGATGGGCAGATCATGAGGCCAAGAGATCGAGACCAGCCGGCCAACATGTTGAAACCCCATCTCTACTAAAAATACAAAAATCAGCTGGGCGTGGTGGTGGATCCTGTAATCCCAGTTACTCAGGAGGCTGAGGAAGGAGAATCGCTTGAACTCAGGAGGTGGAGGTTGCAGTGAGCCGAGATCCTGACTCTCTGCGCTCCAGCCTGGGTGACAGAGAAGACCGTGTTTCAGTGAATAAATAAAATTCAATTCCTGAACCCCACCAGCCACACTCCAACTGCCCTGTGGCCACGTGTGACCCGTGGTTGCTGCAGTAAGCAGTACAGATCTGGAAGATTCTATCATCGCAGAAAGATCTGGTGGGCAGTGGAGGTGTGAGACGAGCTCACGGTGCGGTCACTGGCTTCCCACAGCATGTTAAAATCACCTTTTTACATTTAAATGATGATGAGGTTGATTTTATGATGATAAATGTTCATTCTGGCCGGGCGCAGTGGCTCACGCCCGTAATCCCAACACTCTGGGAGGCCGAGGCGCGTGGATCGCCTGAGGTCAGAATTTCGAGAGCAGCCTCGCCAACATGGTAAAACCCTGTCTCTACTAAAAATAAAAACAAAACCAGAAAATAGCTGGGCGTGGTGGCGCACGCCTGTAATCCCAGCTACTCGGGAGGCTGAAGCAGGAGAATTGCTTGAACCTGGGAGACGGAGGTTGCGGTGAGCCGAGATTGTACCACGGCACTCCAGCCTGGGCGACAGTGAGACTCGTCTCAAAAAAAATGTTAATGTTAACATTTAAATGATGATAATTACCAGCAATTTGGGGGGAAATGCTCTTGGGTGGCAGAATGGTAAGCTGGTGATCTGAGAATCTTCCTGATTTTTTTTTTTTTTTTTTTTT
>NW_022440902.1:4078-5234 GCF_009761245.1 Sapajus apella
AGCAATTCTCCTGCTCAGCCTCCCGAGTAGCTGGGACTACAGGCACGCGCCACCATGCCCAGCTGAGTTTTGTATTTTTAGTAGAGACGGGGTTTCACCATGTTGGCCAGGCTTGTCCTGCATTTCTGACCTTGTGATTCTCCTGCCTCAGCCTCCCAAAGTGCTGGGATTACAGGCGTGAACCACTGCAACCGGCTTTTTTTTTTTTTTTAAATATTTATGAAACTTCTGGAAACTCCCAGAGTCAGACACGTTTGACTGAGGTCCTCTAGCGGCCATGGTACTAAGTGCAGTACAATTCAGGTTCCTTGTGTATTTGTGTTTGGTGCATACATGTTCATTTGTATGTATGTGTGTGTGCATGTCTGCATGTGTGTCTGTGTGCATGCGTGTGTGTGTGTGTTCGTCCTCACACTAGTGAGAGGCAGAGGTTCTCATCTGTATTCTAACAAATTCATTTTGGGCACAACAGAGAGATATAATTCCCACCAGGACCCCCTGAAACCACAGAAAGTCTTTTAAGAAGCCCTAAGACTGGGCGTGGTGGCTCACGCCTGTCATCCCAGCACTCTGGAAGGCCGAGGCAGGCAGCTTGCTTGAACCCAGGAGTTCAAGACCAGCCTAGGCAACATAGTGAGACCCGGTCTCTACAAAAAAATCAAATAATAAAAACAAGAAGCACTTAAAACATTTTAAATGTCTTAAATGAAAATGAGCGACTGTGTTTGCCTCTAGTCCCTGCTACTCGGGAGACTGAGGTGGAAGGATCACTCAAGCCCAGGAGTTTGAGCCTGCAGCGAGCCGTGATCGCACCACCGCACTCCAGGCTGGGAGACAGAGTGACACCTTAATTTAAAAAACATTAAAAAAAAAAAAAAAAAACACCAGGCACGGTGGCTCCCGCCTGTAATTCCAGCACTTTGGGTGGCCGAGGCAGGTGGATCACAAGGTCAAGAGTTCGAGACCAGCCTGGCCAATATGGTGAAACCCCGTCTCTATTAAAAATACAAAAATTAGCCGGGCGCGGTGGCTCAAGCCTGTAATCCCAGCACTTTGGGAGGCCGAGGCGGGTGGATCACGAGGTCAAGAGATCGAGACCATCCTGGTCAACATGGTGAAACCCCGTCTCTACTAAAAATACAAAAAATTAGCTGGG
>NW_022440902.1:5334-6309 GCF_009761245.1 Sapajus apella
TTAGCTGGGCATGGTAGCACGTGCCTGTAATCCCAGCTACTCAGGAGTCTGAGGCAGGAGAACTGCCTGAACCCAGGAGGTGGAGGTTGCAGTGAGTCAAGATCACGCCATTGCACTCCAGCCTGGGCAACAGAGTGAGACTCTGTCTCAAACAAACAAACAAAAAAAACAGAGAGAAGATGCCGGGCGCAGTGGCTCACACCTGTAATAGCAGCACTTTGGGAAGCTGAGACATGAGGATTGCTTGAGTCCCGGAGTTCTAGCTCACCCTGGGCAACATGGTGAAACCCTGTCTCTACAAAAAATTAGCGATAGCCGGGCGCGGTGGCTCACGCCTGTAACCCCAACACTTTGGGAGGCCGAGGTAGGTGGATCATGAGGTCAGGAGTTCGAGACCAGCCTGACCAACATGGTAAAAACCCATCTCTACCAAAAAAAAAAATATTCAGAAATTAGCTGGGCGTGTTGGTTCATACCTGCAATCCCAGCTACTTGGGAGGCTGAGGCTGGAGAATTGCTTGAACCTGGGAAGTGGAAGTTGCAGTGAGGCAAGATCACACCACTGTACCCCAGCCTGGGGGACAAAAGGGAGATCCTGTCTAAAAAAAAAAAAAAAAAAAAAAAAAACAGAAAAGAAAAATACCTAATGTAGATGGTATTTTTGTAGATGTACATGGGGATGGGTACAGCAAACCACCATGGCACACCAGGCGCGGTGGCTCAAGCCTGTAATCCCAGCACTTTGGGAGGCCGAGGCGGGTGGATCACGAGGTCAAGAGATCGAGACCATCCTGGTCAACATGGTGAAACCCCGTCTCTACTAAAAATACAAAAACATTAGCTGGGCATGGTGGCGCGTGCCTGTAATCCCAGCTACTCAGGAGGCTGAGGCAGCAGAATTGCCTGAACCCAGGAGGTGGAGGTTGCAGTGAGCCGAGATCGCGCCATTGCACTCCAGCCTGGGTAACAAGAGCG
>NW_022440903.1:0-6308 GCF_009761245.1 Sapajus apella
GTGACAGAGCAAGGCTCCGTCTCAAAAAAAAAAAAAAAAAAAAAAAACCTTCATTTATCTGCTTGATATATTGAGACTGCAGCTAGGAGTGAGTGTGAAGAGATTCTGTTTGACACGTGTTTACTGACTCTGTGCCATGTGTCAGGCTCTGTTGGAGGCTCTGGAACTCAGCCATGAACAGGCCGACATGAAGCTCCTGAAGCTTAGATTCCAGTGCAGGGAGACAGAGAATCACTAGAGAGAAAACAATGGAGTGGTTTATCAGATGGTGATAAGTACCGTGAAAACTAAAGCAGGTCCAGAGGGATGAGGAGCTGGCGGGGGAGGGAGACATGAGACAGGGCGCTACTTTACAGAGGCACCAGGCCAGGCCTCCCTGAGGATGCAGCCTTGGAGCAAAGATGTGAAGGAGATCAGGGAGTGAGCCTGGTGCTTGCCAGGTGCTGCTGCCAAGGAAGCCTGAAGCCCTTGAAAGGCAATAAGGACGAGAGGAGCTCAGAGAAGCGAGAGCAAAGGGAAGGGTTTGTAACGCAGATAAGAGCTGGGAGAGTGGGAGAGAAAAAGGCTTCGGTGAGCAGAGGAACGGGGTTGGTCTTCTGGGGGCTGCAGGGGGAGGAGGCAGTAGGAACACATACGTGCTGGTGGAGGTGTCTGCATGGTTCTGGAAACAAGGAGTCGCTTATCTGATTAGCTCAGTGAGGAAGCAATAGGGCCAGGCGGGAGCCATGCGTCCGAGTGTAGGGCCAGTCCTGACCTCGTTTAAAATTTTGGTATTGTGTTCATTGTGGAATTTTTGCATTAACTTTGATTTTAAAAGAATTAGGCCGGGCGCGGTGGCTCACGCCTGTAATCCCAGCACTTTGGGAGGCTGAGGCAGGTGGATCACGAGGTCAAGAGATCGAGACCATCCTGGTCAACATGGTGAAACCCCGTCTCTACTAAAAATACAAAAAATTAGCTGGGCATGGTGGCGCATGCCTGTAGTCCTGGCTGAGGCAGGAGAATTGCCTGAACCCAGGAGGCGGAGGTTGTGGTGAGCCAAGATTGCGCCATTGCACTCCAGCCTGGGTAACAAGAGCGAAACTCCGTCTCAAAAAAAAAAAAAAAAAAAAAGAATTAGTACTCAGCCGGTGCGGTGGCTCACACCTGTAATTCCAGCACTTTGGGAGGCTGAGGAGGGTGGATCACGAGGTCAGAAGTTCAAGACCATCCTGGTCAACATGGTGAAACCCTGTCTCTACTAAAAATACAAAAAATTAGCTGGGCGTGGTATCGCACGCCTGTAATCCCAGCTACTTGAGAGGCTGAGGCAGGAGAGTTGCATGAACCCGGGAGGCAGAGATAGTAGTGAGCCAAGATTGCACCACTTCGCTCCAGACTGAGCAACAGAGCACGTCTCCATCTCAAAAGAAAAATAGTAGTCATATTGCTTACTGGGTTGTTTGGTACTCCCTTAAACTTTGCACTAGTTTCACCCTAGTTTCAGCCCTGGAAGCAGAGTCTGTGTTGCTAAGTTCACCGTCTCTAGTAGAGGGACCGCCTGTCTTTAGACTTGACTCTGTGGTCACTGGAAAGGCCCTTGAAGGGTGTGTGTGTGTGTGTGTGTGTGTGTGTGTGTGTGTGTGTGTATGCGTGACGGAATCTCGCTTTGTCGCCCAGGCTGGAGTGCAGTGGCATGATCTTGGCTCACCACAACTCCACTTTTCAGGTTCAGTGATCCTCCTGCCACAGCCTCCCTGGTAGCTGGGACTACAGGCTTGCACCATTACGCTTAGCGAATTTTTGTATTGTTAGTAGAGACGAAGTTTCACCATGTTGACCAGGCTAGTCTCAAACTCCTGACCTTGGGTGATCTACCTGCCTCGGCATCCCAAAGTGCTGGGATTACATGCATGAGCCACTGCACCCGGCCCCTTGAAAGATCTTGAGCAAATAAATGATGTAACCAAAATATCCTTTGGGGATGATTGGTCTAGAAGCAGTGTGGAAGGTAAGGAAAGGGACCAGAGAGCAAGGACCAGTCAGGAAATGGATTGTGATGCCCCAGGCCCACAGTGTAGGAACAGGAAGTGTGGGAAGTAGAAAAGTT
This sequence comes from Sapajus apella, assembly GCF_009761245.1. Taxonomy (NCBI): domain Eukaryota; kingdom Metazoa; phylum Chordata; class Mammalia; order Primates; family Cebidae; genus Sapajus; species Sapajus apella. Next base: position 2,090 of record NW_022440903.1, read on the forward strand.
CCTTTTCAAAGTTTCCTTTCTTCTTAAAGAATAAATCATAAGTGTGCTAATAACTCTTTGTTAAGCCCTATCCTAGGTAGCTGTTAAACTTACCACATTCATAGTACATTCTATGTCCTGGTACTTTAACTAAGATATCTGCGCTGGACGTGCTCACAGGCATGTCCCAGCTCTCTATTGCTTTTACCTGTTTAGAAAAGTTTTAAGTTGTTAGCCAATTGGGTTTTAGTTTAGATTGTGAGATCTGGCTCCAGCCAACCGAGATCAGACACAGCAGTAAGGACAACCCCAAATGCATATGGAATAAATTTGTGTGTTTTCCTTTGTTCACTATACTCTTGTGGCATGATGGCTTGCGAGGGTACCCTTCCTGCAGTCCGGGAAGTAAAAACTGTGTTGCTGAAAGATCCTTTGTCTTAGCGCTGATTTTTCTTTGCGGCACCGGGCATCTCTTTCCAACAGAAGGAAAGCTGGCTGCTCCTTGCCTTTCGTGGGTCTTTGCCTGCCTCCAAACTGCCCCCAGAATCCATTATTTCCCAAACAACTCAACAGACACAATGAATGCCGGCCTCATGCCTCACTCTGTTTTTATTATGACTGATTTGTGCAAAACAGGAAGTGCTACCGTGACAATGGTATTATTTGTGGCTGAGAAATGTACTTTTGAAAACTCTGCAAACCCTGGATTCCTTGAACTGAAGCTTAGTTGTGCTTATGGATTTTCCCCGTTGGGTGGGCTCCATTCCAACAGCAGCATGGACTCAGGAGCTGCTGTTTCTAGGACAGGGGACAAGTTGCTTCACCTTTCAAGAAATCCCAGCTGGTGAGGGCCTGGCACCGTCGAGGTGAGTGGCTGGCTGGGTGCCACCAGGCACGGTGAAGACAGGAAGATTTATGAGGAGGTCACAGGAAACCCTCCCTGCCCCAGGCTTTGGTCCTAGATCAACATTTTCATCAGAGGTAGTTAGCGGCTACAGACTTCAGGGAGCATAGCGGTAATTCCCTGAGGCACAAGTGGATCAGAACTCTGGTGAGTGTGTTCTGGTGAGGTTCCTCTTCTGGCTTGCAGATGGCTGCCTTATCGCTGTGTACTCACAGGGCAGAAAAAGAGAGAAAGGAAGCTCTCTGGGGTCTCCAAAGGTACTAATCCCATCACACCAGGGCCTCACCCTCATCACCTCGTGTAAGTCTAAGAACCTCCCAAAAGCCCATCTCCAAAACCCATCACATTGTGGGTGAGAGCTTCAACACAGGCATTTGGAGGGCATATAAACATCCAGTCCATAATATTCCCATTGTCAGAGCCGGCCAGGTCTGGAGGCTTCATATCTAATTCAGGCTGAGGAAGCTCTTCGGGAAAAGCGTGTCAGTTCCTATTTCTAACGCTCACTGAATCCCTTCAATTGCCTTCCCTTTTAAAACTTTTAAATAGCTACAATTACTTGGCATACAATAGTTACCTAGGTTGAATTTCTTTTTTTTTTTTTTCCTGGAGGGGGCCTCATTTTTAGCTAAGCAATTGTGAACAATAGCTCGATTATACTTCTACATTCTTTTGACACAAGCAATTGCTTCTCTTCCCAAGCACACTGTGACACCAGCTGAATATTGTAATATTTCTCTTCCTGAGCAGTTTTGCCTGGATCTCACCCACTGAAGAAACCAACTGTAAATATTAATATTTGGCATTCCTTGCACCTCTGGCCATCCACACAGTTTAACCTTCTGAGGCTCTGCATCTCAGCTTTAAGCCTCAAGAAAAAATGGAAAAAGAAAGGCTAGGGCATGTTGCAGGCCCTGCTTGTTTTCAAGGAATCCTCCAAGCGCTGCTTGGTTTGTTTCTTTCTTTTTTTTTTGGAGACAGTCTCGCTGTGTCACCCAGGCTTGAGTGCAGTGGTGCGATCTCGTCTCACTGCAACCTCCACCTCTAGGGTTCAAGCAATTCTCGTGCCTTAGCCTCTCCAGTAGCTGGGACGACAGGCGCCCACAACCACTCCTGTATAATTTTTGCATTTTTCGTAGACACAAGGTTTCTCCACATTGGCCAGGCTGGTGTCAAACTCCTGATCGGACCTCAAGCAATCCACCTGCCTCAACCTCCCAAAGTTTTGATTACAAGTGTGAGCCACTGTACCCAGCCAATAGTTTGGGTTTCTAATCAAGTGTTTTCATTGTAGTAAAAAATGCATAATGTAAAAATCATTTTTAAGTGTAAAATTTGGTGACATTAAGTACATTCACAATGGTACGCCACCATCACCGCTGTCCATCTCCAGAACGTTTTCATTTCAAACAAACTCTGTACCCCTTAAACAGTAACTCCTCGATCTCCTTCTGCCAGCCTTTGGTAACCGCTATTCTGCTTTTGTCTCTATGAATTTGCCTAACTCTAGGTGCTTCATATAAGAGGGATCGTACAATATTTTTATTGTGCCTGGCTGATTTCACTTGGCTTAATGTCTGGTCAGGTTGCTAGAATAAAATATCATTAATAGGGTGGTTTATAAACAACAGAAGTCTATTTTATTTTATTTTACTTATTTATTTTTTTAGACAGAGTCTTGCTCTGTCGCCAGGCACCAGGCTGGAGTGCAGATCTTGGCTCACTGCAACCTCCACCTCCCAGGTTCAAGCAATTCTCCTCCCTCAGCCTCCCGAATAGCTGGGACTACAGGTGCGTGCCACCATGCCCAGCTAATTTTTGTATTTTAGTAGAGACATGGTTTCACTGTGTTGGCCAGGATGGACTCAATCTCTTGACCTCGTGATCTACCCGCCTCTGCCTCCCAAAGTGCTGGGATTACAGGCATGAGCCACTGTGCCTGGCCTTTATTTTATATTTATTTATTTATTTATTTATTTTTGAGACAGTGTCTCACTCTGTAACTTGGCTGGAGTGCAGTAACACAATCTCAGCTCACCACCACATCTGCCGCCTGGGTTCAAGCGATTCTCCTGCCTCAGCCTCCCAAGTAGCTGGGATTACAAGTGTGCGCCACCATGCCCAGCTAATTTTTGTATTTTTAGTAGAGACGGGGTTTCACTGTGTTGGCCAGGATGGTCTTGATCTCCTGACCTCGTCATCTGCCCACCTCAGCCTCCCAAAGGGCTGGGATTACAGGCGTGAGTCACTGTGCTTGACCTTTATTTATATTTTTAAAAACTTACAGGCCGGGCGCAGTGGCTCAAACCTGTAATCCCAGCACTTTGGGAGGCCGAGGCGGGTGGATCACGAGGTCAAGAGATCGAGACCATCCTGGTCAACATGGTGAAACCCCGTCTCTACTAAAAAATACAAAAAATTAGCTGGGCATGGTGGAGCGTGCCTGTAATCCCAGCAACCCAGGAGGCGGAGGTTGCGGTGAGCCGAGATCGCGCCATTGCACTCCAGCCTGGGTAACAAGAGCGAAACTCTGTCTCAAAAAAAAAAAAAAAAAAAAAAACTTACTAGACTATCACTCTCAGATCTTAGTGAGAGCCCACTTTCTGATTCATAGATGGTGCCTTCTGGTTGTGTCCTCACAAAGTGGAAGGAACAAGGCAGCTCTCTGGGGTCTCAATCCCATCATTAGGGCTCAACATATCAATGCCAATGTATGAATTTCGGAGGAATACAAACATTCAGACCATACAGCTTTCGAGTTTCATCCATGTTGTACTATGTATGGAATTTCATTCCTTTTTCTGGCTGAATAGTATTCCACTGTATGTATATATCACATGTTGTTTATCTACTCTTCTGTCACCTACTCATCTGTTGATGGACACAAGTTGTTTCTACCTTTTGGCTCTTGTTTAATAAAGTTTAACATAACAGATAGGATCTGTCTCCTTTGTGAGCCTGGCTCAATTTAACAACTATCTCTTGATTAATTCTATTTAATTCTCTGGAAGTATGACAACAGAGCAACTTAGACAGCAGGGCTCTGCAGGAAAGCTGGGGCTGGAGAATGTAAGGGTAGCAGAGAGAAAGGAGAACAGACCCAAAGTCAGGCAAGAAAGTTTTATTAACCTGCTGGGCTGCTCCGTGACAGTCAGAGGAGGCAGCCCCGAGCCTACAAAACGAGGGATTTATATAGGGTGAGAGGGGCATAATTTATCCACTGGTAACAGGCACAGAGATAGTTTGCTAACTTGTAACAGACCTACAATACATTATCCTGTGACTTTTGTGGTGGCAGTCTTTTTAAAAAAGAGAGAAACTAGAAGTTTTTTTTTT
>NW_022440904.1:0-6306 GCF_009761245.1 Sapajus apella
CAGGATTGATGGGGCTGGGGCTCTTATTTACTAAGCCCCCCGGAGCCCAGGGTTATTTTAAAAGTTGGAGACAAGCCTGTCAGCTTCTTAGCCAACACCGGGGTGGCCCACTCGGTGGTTAGCCTCTGGGACCACTATCCAGGAAAAAACAATTATCCAGGGAATCACAGGAAAAACCACAACAAGCCCTTGGGCCACCAACCGATTTGTTGATATGGGGAATGGCACCATCACCCACTCCTTCTTCATTATTCCAGAGTGTCCGTACCCACTCCTAGGATGGGACTTACTTCACAAACTTCAAGCAAATATTTCTTTCTGTGAGAGTCAGGCTTGCCTCTCAATCGCTCCTCCCTTGGCATCAGAGCCACCTCAGCGAACCTTCATCATCTGTGCTCTGTCAGACGAGTATCTCTTGCAGGAAGCTTTATCCTCAGAGGCAGATCAACCACCAACATCAACCTCCTCTGCCAATTCCAGGAGAATGTACCCGGAGTGTGGGCCGAGACAAATTTCCCAGGCTTGGCAAGTCCCCGTACCCCAGTCGTGGTCCAGCTATTGGCAATGGCAACTCCAGTCCAGGTACGACAATATCCCATAAGCCAGGAAGCCAGACAGGGAATTGCTCCACATATAACCAGGCTCCTAAAAGGAGGGATCCTTACTACCTGTAAGTCCCCCTGGAATACCCCATTGCTCCCTGACTTAAAACCAGGCACAAAGGACTATTGGCCTGTACAGGACTTAAGGGAGGTAAACAAACGAGTGGAGACTCTCCACCCTACAGTTCCAAATCCGTACACCCTCCTACGTCTCTTGGGCCCAGAACACCACCATTATGCTGTCTTGGATCTCAAGGATGCATTCTTTTGCATCCCACCAGCCCCTGTTAGCCAGCCCATGTTTGCTTTTGAATGGACTGACCCTGATGCTGGGATCTCAAGGCAACTCACTTGGACAAGACTGCCTCAGGGTTCAAAAACTCCCCCACTCTGTTTGATGAGGCACTTAGCCAAGATCTTGCCACCTTCTGAGCTGAGTATCCCAAGTGTACCCTTCTCCAATATATGGGTGACTTACTCTTGGCTACAAAAACCCATGAGGTCTGTAAAGAGACCACCCAATCATTATTAAAAACCCTGAAGACTTTGGGTTACCAGGTCTCAACTAAAAAGGCCTAACTATGCCAACCAAAAGTTACTTAAAAACCTGGGCTATATCATAGAGAAGGGCAACCGGGCTCTGACACCCAGCCAAGTCCAAGCGGTGCTGCAAATACCCACCCCCATCACTAAACGCCATGTTCAAGAATTCCTTGGGGTGGTAGGGTACTGCAGGCTATGGGTTTTGGGATTTGCTGAGATAGCCAAGCCCCTGTATGCCTGCGCTGGAGGAAATCAGCCCTTGACTTGGACAGAGATAGAGCAATGGGCTTTTGACAAGCTCAAGACTGCCCTGACTACGGCCCCAGCCTTGGCCTTGCCAGACATCTCTAAACCCTTCCGGTTGTTTGTGCATGAAAAACAGGGAGTCGCTAAGGGGGTGCTCACCCAGACATGGGGACCATTGCCCCAGTCAGTCGCCTACCTTTCAAAAAGACTTGATCCCGTAGCCTCTGGGTGGCCAGGTTGTCTGAGGTCGATGGCAGCTACAGCCCTGTTAGTCAAGGAGGCAGACGAACTAACCTCAGGGCAGGAGTTAAACTTAGTGGCACCCCATGCGGTGGAGTCACTACTCTGTGGAGCTCCTGGAAAATGGATGTCAAATGCCCGCATTTGACATAGTTCAATATCAGGCCTTACTTTTGGACCAGCCCCGTATAAAGTTTTTAAAGGCTACAGTTTTAAACCCTGCCATGCTGCTACCAGACAGTGAGCCAGAGGAGCCCATACAAGACTGCCAACAGACGATTGACGTCCTCCACACTGCTTGACCGGACCTCACCGACGTCCCCCTGCAGAACCCAGAGGAGGTACTGTATACGGACGGCAGCAGTTTCATGGTCAATGGAGTCAGGTATTCTGGGGCAGCCGTAGTCACCCTAGAGCAGGTTGTCTGGGCCCAGGCTCTTCCACATGGACTGCCAGCAAATAATGGATGTCATTCACACTGCTCGACTGGACCTCACAGATGACCCCCTACAGAACCCAGAGGAGGTGCTGTATACTAATGACAGTAGCTTCATGGTCAATGGAGTCAGGTATGCCGGGGAAGCTGTGGTCACTCTCAATAGGCTTATTTGGGCCCAGGTCCTTCCTCATGGAACCTTGGCCCAGAAGGCAGAACTCATAGCTCTGACAAATGCCTTAGACTGGGCACGGGGAAGACTGTCAACATTTATACGGACAGCTGATATGCCTTTGCTCATGTACATGAGGCCATTTATAAAGAAAGAGGACCACTTACCTCAGAGGGAAAGACCATCAGAAACAAAGAAAAAAAATCCTAGCCCTACTAAAGGCTATATAGAAGCCCAAGGCAGTGGCATTAATACACTGCAAAGGACACCAGAAGGGAAATTCACCAGAGGCAAGGGGAAACAGGGCAGCTGACCTACAAGTCAGGCAGGCAGCCTTGAGACCAGTAAAACCTCTGACTCTTCTTGTAACTCTGCCAGCCCCAACCCTGCCCCCTACCCATACGTACTCACCTGATGAAGAAAACTTTGCTAAAGAACAAGGGGGCACACAGATTCCACAGGATGGTGAATTCTACCAGACACAAAGATTGTGGTCCCCGAGGCTCTAGGATGGGCCCTAGTTTAGGACACACACCAGGTCACTCACTTAGGACAGACCAAACTAACTGAGCTGCTAAAAGCCAAATACTACATTCCCCTCTTACATGAACTTATCAAGAAAATTACTACCCGGTGTGATGTATGTGCCAGAGTAAATCCGGAGGGAACAGGTCTAGCCAGGAGTAAGACTCAGAGGCGCTAGCCCTGGGGAGCACTGGGAAGTAGATTTCACTGAAATAAAAAGCCCCAGCAAATGGCTACAAATACCTCCTGGTGTTTATAGATACGTTCTCTGGATGGGTCAAAGCCTTCCCCACTAGGTCCGAGACTGCTTTGGTGGTCACAAAAAAACTATTACAGGACCTTGTTCCTTGGTCCGGCCTCCCTCTAATGCTAGGGTTGGACAGTGGGCCTGCCTTTAAGACACAAATTTCTCAGGGCCCAGGCAAGGCCCTGGGTATATCCTGGAAATTACACTGTGCCTGTCGTCGCTGGAGTTCAGGGCAAGCAGAATCAATAAACCAGACCATAAAAGAAACCCTAACAAAGCTTATCTTAGAAACTGATGAAAACTGGGTCTGCCTGATTCCTTTTGTCCTCCTCCACGTCCAATGCACACCCTACCAGAAAGGCTTCTTCCCTTTTGAAATCATGTTCGGCAGACCCCCTCCCTTACTCCCCAGACCCGTGGATACCGTGCATGCTGAAGTCCATAACTATACACTCCTTAAGTTCTTACAGGCGCTCCAGTCTGTTCAATCCCAGGTACACCAGCTCATTAAGGACACCCGTCCCACCCCATGGGAACTCGCAGAGCAGCCAACGCACCCCTTCCAGCCTGGAGAGGGTCCTTGTTAAAAGATTCGCCACCTCTGGCCTCACCCTTCATTGGAAGGGACCCTACATGGTTATCCTGACCACACCCACCACACTCAAGGTGGACGGACTAATGGCCTGAATTCATCACACCCATGTCAAGACTGCCCCACAGGAAGGACAATGGAGCATCAAACACTCATCCCCCGATTCACTAAAGCTAAGACTTGTGCGCTCTTCACGGTCACCACCCTCGCCACCCTAATCCATGCTGTAATTCCCTATCGTCATCCCTCTACTGGTTGGATTAGGTATTGCTGGCTCCACCGCGTTGAAATATCAGCTCTTATAACTGGGGACCAAAATTTTAAAACTCTCTTGCAGCACATAGATATTAATTTAGGCCACTTGGAAAACTCCATTTCCCAACTCACTAATCAGGTTAAGTCTTTGGCTGAAATGGTCCTCCAAAACAGGTGAGGACTACATTTGTTATTCTTAAAACAAGGGGGGCTATGTACCACCCTTAATAAACAATGTTGCTTCTATGCTAATAGGTCAGGCCTCATCTGAGAGAGCCTCTCCCTGGTCAGACAGAATCTCAAAACCAGAAAACAACTTCGAGAGGCCTCAGCAAGTTGGTATCAAAAAATGTTTTCCTGGTCCCCTTCGCTCACTTCCCTCCTTAAGGGCATGTTGGGACCGCTGGCCACACTCCTACTGGGACTCATGTTTGGCCGCTGCCTCCTAAACCAGCTGCTCAGGTTCATAAAATCTAGGGTAGACTCCGTAAAATTAATGATATTAAGGTCTCAATATGGGCCCTTAGAACCAAAAAACAATACTAAGCTGTTGTAGTAATCAATGATTTAATTCCTGTAAAGAAAACAAGGGGGGAATGTGACATGGTAAAAGCCCAATAAAACTGCATACCTCAATCATACGTCGGCTTTCTGTTGAAACTGCTCTCTGTAACCCCTAATGTGACAGGAAAGCAGTCCAAACCCATGCCATCTTGGCCACTGTGACTTATAATAAGTAATTAAGGTCTGTAATTTCCGCCCTACCCAGACAATGTGTAAACTAATGCTTATCTTGACTTCTGTGAACCACGTAAGTAACAATTGGAATGCCCAAAGTCCCCTGGCTCTCGGAGTGTCTGGAGCCTCTCACCGTCATCTCCACCCACGAGGTGATTTACAGAATCCACTGGAATGTCTGGAGACCCTCACCCTCATCTCTGCCCAGGAGGTGATTTACAGAATCCACTAGCCCTCGGAATGTCTGAAGGCCCTCACCCACACCCCCGCCCCTCATCCTCACCCCTGAGGTGGTTTTACAGGTATAAAAGTTCTTGACACCCTCCTTTTGGGGCCACGGGTTGGACAGACACAAGTCCTCCATGGCTGCCGGCAATAAAGACCCTGCAATTTGGCATACTTTTGTCTTGGTGTTGACTTTCTATGCTTGCCCCTCTACAACACAAATGTCCTTCAGTGCGTGAATGAGAAGGTCTGCTGGTCCAACTCATAACTCAGTCACACAGGTGCCTTCCTCAAGATTACCGTTGTGCAATGAGTGCAGTAAGTGTTTTGTGCACACTTCCCATTTTCTCATGAAGAATGTTAAAAAGGTATGTACTCAAGGATCAAAAATTTAGTGAAAGTAAAACAAGTGAGAATGAAGTCTGGTGCCACTGCCTTGGTTCTGCTGAGGTGGTGGGTGTGTTACCTATTTTGCCATTTGCAGCATTAATGAAAAAGTCAACATAATGAAACAGGCAGATGGCATCTCTGTATTACTGTGAAAACAGGTTTCCCTCCTGGACTCTCTGAAGGCAGCTCAGGAGACCACGCTTTAAGAATCACAAAGTCAGTTATGTTCCATGAGAGGCAGCCTGCAACCTGGAGAATCAAGAAAACAAGTAGTGTGACTCAGGCCAAGGCCAAAGGCCCGAGGTGCCAGAGGAGGGGTGGGAGGGTAAAGTGTTGACTGGTGCAAGACTCAGAGTCCAAAGACCATACAACCCAGAGTTCCAATGTCCAAGGGCAAGAAAAGAAAGGTGTCGCAACTTGAAAAAGAGAGAAAGAGAGAAAATTTGACTCCTGTCTGCCTTTTTGTTCTATCTGGGCCTCTAAGTGATTGGTTTGTGGCTGCCCACAGTGAGGGAGGATCTTCCCCACTCAGTCCACCCACTCACATGCCAATCCCTTCCAGAAACACCTCACAGGCACACCCGGAAACAATGCTGTTCCAGCTATCTAGGCATCTCTTAATCCAGCCAATTTGATACCTGAAATTAACCACTACAGTCAGTATCACTGAAATATATGTTCTTTGAGAAAGGGATCTGGTCTGTTTCCTTACCACTGTTTCCCACCATCGTAATCAGTAAAGAGTCAGAGATCAGTAAGTATTTGTTAAATAAATATGTCAGTACATTCAGAGTATGACAGTATAGTAAGGCTTTAAAATGTTTAAAGCACTCTCTGGTTTAATATTCATCACTTGAGTCGTGCAAGAATGTATTTATTCATTTATTTTTGGAGACAAGGTCTTGCTCTGCAGCCTGGTCTGGAGGGCAGTGACATAATCACAGCTCACTGCAGCCTCAGCCTCCCAGGCTTAAGCAATCTTCCCACCTCAACCACCTGGGTACCTAGGACTACAGGCTCATGCCACCATGCCCAGCTATATTTTTGGTATTTTTTGTAGAGACAGGGCTTTGCCATGTTGCCCAGGCTGGTCTT